>NC_092863.1:95383892-95439268 GCF_032062135.1 Pyxicephalus adspersus | reverse complement strand
TACAATTTAAAAAAAAAATTTCATGAAAAACAGTGGATCACTTTTGGTACAGAAATCTAGACCTCAGTGTAACGCTCAGGAGGTTAAAATCAGGTAACATTTTTAACAACAGAAAGGAAGATATCTTAAAGCTCAGTATCCACTCTCAGGCACTCAGTTTTCAACCATATCTCAAATCTGTCATCCATGATCTTCCGTGATCTTGTTCCGATCACCTGATGGTAGCAGAGGGTTAAACTATTTTTTTTTCTCTTTTAGATTCCTGGATGATTTAGATGACAGTGAAATGGACCCCGAGATGGAAGAAGCTTATGAAAAGTTTTGCTTGGAGTCCGAACGTAAGAGAAAACAATGAAAAATATGCCTGGCAAGTTCGGTATGATGCTTAGAAGACTGATCAAGACTTTTTGTTTTTACACCAAATTTATTAAGTTTGAGCTTATCAGAAACCTAGAAGTTTATGCAAAACTCCTTTGATAAACTGAATGCCAAAAAAAGAAAAAAAAAGTGTATGCTGAAACCCTGTAACTTAAGATAAATAGTTTGTGTATATAATATAGTTTAATTTCTGTACAGTTCAAAGGAAAAAGTATGTTTTGGTTGCAATAAAAATCATTTCAAAGTTCATGTGTTATAGAAAAATAACATTTCATGACTTAATCAGCTCACACCTAGTTTGTCTATATATGCACTGTGGAAATTGTGAAGCATTCAGTGATTGGTTTCTTGGCCTGGTAAGGGTAGATACTTATTTCTGGAGGGTTCTACTTACCTTAAGAAGGTGTCAGTATTTCCAGATGAGCTCTGCCACCCTTACCCAGCTCATTGAAGTGTACTTATCACCTATACATAGCAGAAGAAACCGCTTTCTGGACCTGACCAATGTTAAGCCTATAAAGTTTGCGGTGATCATGGCTGGTGAGGGCTGTAGCTATGTTGTAGATGCAGTTCATTCACTTCCTTTGTCCACTCATTGGGCCTGATTTATTAAAGCCCTCCATGACTGGATACCATGGTCATGGAAGAACCTGGGTGATCCAACAAATCTGGAATGGATATCAAAAAATCATTGTCATTAGTTGGCAAATGTTTTCAATTCTGGACCAGATCCATTCCAGTTTCTACCCAGGTTATTCCATACTATTCTCTTCTAGTTTTATAAATCAGCCAGTTTTTGTGTGATTGTTGTAAAAAAAAAAATGAACCCATGATTGGTTATTTGGGGATAGAGGGCCAAATGCTTAATATGCAGAAACAGTAGATCTGTCAGGTGGTCAGGTGTTATAGGTCTGAAGGTGTTAGGAATTAATATGATGATGTATCAATCTGTATAGTGACACATTTCAATAGTTTCAATGTTAAATCAAGCAGAATTTGTGTTATTTCTTTGTTGATGCTTCAGTTGAAGTATCGGTGCTGATTATTAAGCTTGTCAATCAGTTCCAGGCCACACCTAGTCCTGTCCACTGCTTTTTGATTGAGACAGCGCCCCCCTCCTGTTGTTCAAACGGAACACCTTCAAAACTGCAATGTACACACTCCCTTTGTTCTCCAATATTTCCATCTCCACCTGGTTTTCTTCCAGTTTTAGAGCCAATTTCTGTCTTCATTGCCCAGTCCGGGATAACTTAACTCCCACCTATTAGCATGCGAGTTACTGCATCCCAGCAAAAAAAATCATACCCAGACTGTAAACCGAGCTGCATGGTTAGGTGTATGCTACAAATCAAGAGCTGAATTTGACCTGCAAGTAGCTTTCAGCAGTCCATTTTATAGCAAACTAATGCCATAAAAGCAACACAGGACCCCTTAAACTGTATTACTATACAACGAACATACAGATAGAAATCTTATATAAGTGCAGCTCTAGATTTAGAATCATAGTGTAGCTTGTAAACATTTCTGACTTAGTTAAAAAGTTAAAAAAAATGGCCTTGAAAAAAACACTGTGTTATGTTAAGGTATGTATTAGATCAAAGCATTTCATACATAAACAGGTGTATGTGCAATGTGTGTTATATATTTTTTATTTGGAGTTTGTGGTTTTTTCAGATTTAAGTTCTTAAATATTTTATTGACATAAACTAGACAAGATGTTTGGAAACCATGCTAGCAGACAGCAGTGACCATTCTGAAATGGCATAAAAGGACCTGATTTAAATAAACTCTTGAAGGCTGTAGAGGATACACTTATCAGTGAAACTGGGTGATCCAGCAAACCTGGAAAGGATTTCCTAAAAGCTATTTGTTAGTAAATGTATTTAATCCTGGAAAAGATGCATTTCGGGTTTGCTGCATCACCCAGCTTTACTGATAAAAGTGTATCTTTTTCAGCCTTAGAGACCTTTAATAAATCAGGCCCAAAGATTCTGATTTCTGTGTTTTGCATTCCCTGCATTTTATAACGGGCTGTACATTATCTGTGCCTCATCTCTTTTGCAGCCCCAATAACTGCAGGCATGTTACCTTGGCATAAAGTGTACCCAGTCGGATAGATTCTTATATATATTAACCGGTCGGAGTGTTATAAAGTCAGCCTGATTATTGGTCAAGGTATTTTTATTATCATTCCATGGCTGGAGTGTTACCTAATTCCTGAATTGGAATATTATTAGGCAGACCTATCATAGAATGACCCTATTTGTCTATGTATCTTCATCAAACAACTATAAGGACCTATACATTCACTGAATAATTAGTGCTCCAAAAGAAAGTGATTATTTCATTTAATCATTATACAACAATGGCCAATCAATAAAGAGGACATGCTGGAGGTGCCCACTACAAGGGTAAATATAGCAGTGGTTTGGGGTCAATTGTATAGTTATCTAATACCGTGAATCATTGAGACATCCTGTACTGCACCTACATTTCCACCTCAGGATAAAAAACAATCTTTTGAGCTAGTGTCTGTATTAGGCTTCAGTTTATCCTGCAGTCATTGTAAGGAATTCAGATTAAGTAAATGCTACACGTTTTTCAAGGTAATTCTCCCCAGTTATTTCCATTGAGGCACTGATTTTTATATCTTATCGTGCAGGCACAGGTTTGCTTTACAGAGATGATGTATTGCCATATTTCAGCAGCAGGTGGCTATGTAGTTGGAATCCAGTTTTAGATCTGAGGCTGGTGGTAGGGACACTGTGCTTGTTCCTACATGGAGGGGTCGTGATCAGATGGGATTTCCAAAAATTAAAACAGTAACAGCTCCAGATTTCCTTTTCCGTAAGAAAAAGAAAATTAGAAGGGAACAAAGAGCACTCTGACTCTTGATTACTAAGAAATGTCTGACTTTCCAATATCCAATAGCGGTTATAGAAATGGGTAGCAGGCAAGAAAAATGCAAAATGGATTCCTTCGAAATTACAGGGTAGACTTAGAGCTTGCAAGCTGTTTTGCTGTAGAACTTCACAGAATTAGAGGCTGATCTTATAAAACTGTCATTGTGCCCTTGTGAACAGGGGGAATACATATGAATGCTGCCTGTCTTCCCCCAGTTCTGGCAGATTGTCCTCCTAGTAGTAAGTCTATTTCCACAAAGTACAACTACCTGCACAGCCTGATATCTCCAGCTTCCCACGTCATCCCAGAAGCATTGTGTATGCGCACTGAACAGATTTTGTACATTCATTGTTGTGAGTTATTTATCATTTCTGTTCATCTTGTAAAAATACAGTAAATAAAAGATTTTACATTATGCATGGTGTCTGATTTTTATATTGGTATAAACAGGAAGGGTGCATAGCATTTATTAATAAACAGTATTTATATATGTATTTATATAGCACCAACATATTACACAGCACTGTACATTAAATATCGGTTGCAAATGACTGACAGATACAGACAGTGACACAGGAGGAGAGGACCCTGCCCCGAAGAGCTTACAATCTAGAAGGTAGGGGAAGTAACACATAATAGGAGGGGAGTTATAGAGAACTACAAAGAGATGCAGCAGAAGAGTGGCTGCAGCATTCATAATAGATTGTAGAGCAGAGAGTTGGGTTAGTGAAGGTGTATGTGTGTGTGTATGTGTATATATATATATAATATAAACACATACACACACACCCCTGTTTAGGCCTATTTCACAGTTATTAGTAAATGATATTGGATAAAGATTGTACATCTGGTACATTTGTAACATGCGGTCAGGACACAATTGCTGATGGTAAACTACACAATATTACCATGTTCCTGTAATGTTTCTTGGTGCCTATCCAGCATACAGTTGGTAGCTCTGACTTCCCAAACCCCAGGACCAATGAATAAAAGTGTGAATCACTTAAACCTTGCTGAATATCTCAGGACCGGGGTGGACCTAATATTACCGTGGAGGGACCCTGGTAAAGGAAGTTTGTGGAAAATATTTTCTAGAATACATTTTTCAATATTCAGGTGCCCACATGGCAGCATACACTGTATATACGACAGCAGTTTAAGTGGAACCAGTGCCACATACCCGCAGGGATCATAGGAACCAGTTAAGCTTGTTCTGCTGCCAGGATTGCAACTAATTTACAACTCGTATGTGCGGTGTGCCAGTCAGTCTATTGTCCTCCTCTGGCTCCTGAGGAATTGTTTTCCTGACAGGTTATCACTCCGTGTTCATAATTTCTACAGTCATTGCATGCTTTTCTCTATCTTCTGGCACATGAGAAATCAAAAGTAAGAGTCAAAGACCATAAGGAAAGGAATCCCAAGTTTATCCTCTGCCCCCTCCTCGCAGTTTCTCTTAAGTGCCCCCCAAACTTTCCTCCTTGTCTCTCCTCTGTATCTTCCCATACTTACCCCCTCCCCCCCCACCACGCTTTCCTTCTTGGCCCCCAGTCTCTCTTCCTTGTCCCCCATAGTCTCTCTTCAGTATCTCTCCCCAATGCCCCCCAGACTTTCCTCCTTGGCCCCCTACAGTAACACAGGAGGAGTAGAGGACCCTCCCCCGAAGAGCTTACAATCTGGAGGTGGGGGAAGTATCACACAATTGCACATTTTCTGTTTGATATTGCATCGTCTGCTATAAATGTAAATACAATAGGAAAGTTACATTGAGCTGAATTATGTATGGCTCGTGGAATATGAATAAGGCAAGTCACCTAAAATAGATTTTCTGAGTTTTTTCCACAACAGTTTTTAATCAAATGTTTAAATTTTTTTTTTTTTTTACCTAAATGATTAACCCTGTATTTCTTTTTTTCTGCACAGAGGGAGATTTGTTGCATCTTTTTGGTGATCGTAGTGGGGGTGGCTGTGGCCAGGTCCATCAGAACAAATTTCTATAAACTAAGCTGCACTTTCCTTTGTCTCAAAAAACTTCACTTACTGTAAAGTTGTGAACAGCTAACAGTGGGTTGCTCTAGAGCAGATTTTCTTGACCTTTTAACATTGAGGAATCTCTAAAATAACTTGGGGAACCCTTTCTATAAATATTATATCCACAGCTCACAGTATATTAGTGTGGTAGTCTGTGGATAGAATACCTCTTACATTGCTGGCCGTTGGGAAGAATGTCACCCTTACAGATAGGCAAAATAATCATTGGTGACATTTAAACGTACCCAGGAGTCACAAATTGCTCAAGAAACCCCCAGCAACCTCTGGAAGAACCCTGGTTGGGAAAAGTGCTCTAGAGCAGCGGTCCCCAACCTTTTTGGCCCCAGGGACCGGTTTCACGGAAGGAAATTTCTCTGAGGACCGGGGGGGTGCACAGAGAGAAAAGAGAAGAAAGACATACTCTGGCGTCTTCTCTTTTCTCTCTGTGCACCTCTGCTGCTTCAAAGCGATCACATGACATCTGACAGCCAATCGAGCTGCATGTCATGTGCTCGCATTGCTTGTACACAGACTACTGTGTACATTTACCGGCATCTCATACAAACACCGCTGCGGACCACTTCCGGTCCGCGGATGGTGGTTGGGTGCCGCTTCGTTTTCAATAATGGATCATGTACTCGCGGCCCACTGAAAACACCGCCGCGGACCGGTAGTGGGCCGCGGCCCGGTGGTTGGGGACCGCTGCTCTAGAGGCTTCCATTCCAGCATATAAAGCTCTGGGAATTCCTAATCTTGGTGTTCCCAGTGTCATTGTCTCTGCTCCCAGGTGAGCCTTTTCGTGAGAAGAGAAAAATTTGCCGATCTTACATGCACGGGCAGATCTCGTGCCTGGGTTGGGTGACTTAGGAAGAAGGGGAGAAGATGGCTTGGGGATAGATGCTGGGACCACGTGGGACCTGATGGAAGACACCTCTGGATGGATCGGACTGCCCTGCGCGATTGAAGGTAAGTGTATTTTATTTTGGGCACTTTTAGTCCCTCTTTACCATAAAAGGGTTGTCTACCCTTTTTTGTAAAGTGAAAATTCTGAGTTTAGGTCCGCTTTAAGCGGCCATGTTTTCTGAGACTAGATCATTGACTGCTATACATCACAATCCCTATAGCTGGAGACATTTTTTATTTATAGTTTGGCCTCTAGTAACCGGCATCCCACGGTTGCTATGTGACAGGAGTAAGGAGCTATATCCCGCCCTTTCTACATTTATTACCCAATCCACATGTCCTTGTCAGTCTCTAAGAGCATTCTGATTGGATAGTAGGTGGGTGTGGCGTAACAGAATCCGGAAGTTCGGGAAGAGAAACAGTAGAGGCTGTTAGTTTTGAATGACAATGTCTGCCGGCTGCAGTTTGTTGCTTTTCTGTGATGACTCGGTGGAGGTTCATTATGGCGATAAGGGGAGACTCTGCCTCTCACCGTGCGGTGCTGAGTTCATGTGTGAGAAGCCTCTGCCTGAAGCTCACCCTGTACACAAGCCACAGAGAAGGAGACACAGGACTGAGTTTGTGACCAGCAGCTGCAAGGTAAGGAGAGCAAAGGGAACAAAATAAACAAAACCAATATGCAGCAACCATACATAACAAGATCTATGCAGCTGCATGCCAATTATTCTGTGTTCCACAGAAACATTTGGACATTATTTGCAATTTTTATGTTTTATTATTAATTAAAAAAAATAATAATCTAATAAATTCTTATATTCTGAATGTTAATTTTCGCCTTCATATTGCACTAAATTCTCAATTTAGTTGGAAGAACAAGGGAGGCGCAGCGTGACGTCAGTGTAGTATTAAGTTGTATGAGGAAACCGATGCCGAGCCAAGTGGCAGGAAACTACTTTACCCCAAAGAGCTCAATTTGTACACTTAATTGTCAGTGGTTGTCGTGGAATCATTGTTCTCAGTAGCACCGTGCAGGCCATAGGTTCCTTTTATAGAGACGATATAGATTTAGGAAACGCCCTCATGTCACCCATGCACTGTGTTGACAGACTGCGTTGGATCAGCTTCTACCCAGGGAATTATTGAGCAATAACAGTTCTATTTATTATTATTATTATTATTATTATTATTATTATTAATAATATTAATGAACAGAATTTTTATAGCGCCAACATATTATGAAATGCTGTAAATTAAATAGGGTTGCAAATGACAGACAGGTACAGACAGTGACACGGGAGTAGGAGAGGACCCTGCCCTGAAGAGCTTACAATCTAGGAGGTGGGGGAAGTAACACACAATAGCAGGGGAGTCAAAAAATGGTGGGAAGTAATGAGGGTTAAGAGACAGAAGAAGATGGGTAGGCTTACAATCTAGGAGGTGTTCTACCCAGGCAATAGAAAACTTTGAACACAGAAGTGCTCATAGCTTGGTATTTTCCAGGTTCATAATACTCAGGTAAATGGTCCAGACACCCAAAATGGACAGATAAGTGAGCGTAATGTTTCCAGGGGCTGCCCATTTCGAGAAATAATTAATTGGTTTTACAGCCACCCGAATGAGATGTGAACAAACTAGTGTCTAGGAGTTTGTTGAAATGCCCAGCCTGCCAGAGACCAGGTGTGATGTGTTTGCCTTCATTTCTTGTGAACTGTTCCGATTAATAATTTCCTTATTCATTTTATTTTTCAGGATCAAGTTTTGGAAGCTCTGAACTTTCGCAACACATTTGCTCTCCATCCATTTCTACCTTCAAATCTCATCCCCTCAGGGAAAAGAACTGTATGTATTTTATCCACGTTGGTATGGCAATGTTGACTCTGTGGCATGTCCAAAGTCCGGCCCGGGGGCTAATTGCGGCCTGTGTTCAGATTTCCACCGGCCCACTGTCTCTGTCACCCCTATGTAATTAAAGTGGGCTTGTGCTGTGCAGGACCTGCATGGACCACGCCCACTCTGATTTCATGAACGCGCTCTGCATAGAGCCTGCCGTGACACTGGACTCCGTGCACAGGGAATCCCTCACGTCACCCTGGTGGGCGTGTGCTATGTAGGATCTGCGCAGACCACGCTCACAAACCCTGGTTAGTGGTCGGCCCCCACACATTTTCACCTTGCCAAATCTGGCCCTCCTTGTAAAAAGTTTGGACACCCCTGACCTAAATGTAACAAATATTGTACCTACCATATCACTGAGATATAAATTAAATTGTGGAGAAGTGGTTTCCCTCCAATTCCGTGTGCTCCATCAATTTATTGTTAACACTATTTTGTTTAGTCTGTGTCAGCCTTGGAGAGATTTACCATCACTTGCTGTCCTGGTGGAGAGTGGAGTAAAATCTCCCTAATCAGTAATGCTGACAATACAAAATTGTATTTTATTTTTTCTAAGGTTATGTGATTACTTAAGGTTCCCCCAGTGGTTGCTAGGGGCAATGAGCAATTTTTGCCTCTCAGATATTCAACCCCCAACACCAATAATCTTTTTAACTACTCCAGTTAAGGCATTCCTTCCACAAACCACATGTATGGAGCATTTGGCTTACTGATTGCAAATATAGACCATTATTTCCTTTGACTTCTAATGTAAGCAGCATTTTTCAACTTTCTGTTCTAACGAAGGCATTTCACTGACCAGCAATGTAAGGATTGGGGGGTGGGAAAAATAACTGACTACCAGCATAAAGAAGGGCATTTTACTGTGAACCAGTGTTTTAGGGGGAAACACGCTGCATGTTAAATGCTATCAACCTCACCAAAATGTTCCACAATGGCCTGGAAAACCACAAACAAATGATGTACAGCGTTTCCAGGTCTTTTGTACCCAAAGGTATTGTATACATCAGCTGACAGCTTGTCTTCATTTTGGTTGTGTTGCTTGTTTTTCCACATATATCGCAACAGTTTCTAGGGAGCCATCCAGTTAACTTATCTGCATGTAATGGGGTGACTGGAGTGCCCGAAAGAAACCCAAGCGAACATGAGGAGGACATGCAAACTCCTTACACATAGTGTCATGGCTTGGATTTGAACCCAAGACCCAGCACTACACAGGACATATTCATTCAGAGAGAAACCTTAGCTATAATGCTTGCCAATATATATAAATAAATGGTAAGTTCCAAATATCAGCCAATAAATGACTGTTTATTTCCTATTTTTTCAGAGACTTATGACCAAGATTTCTGAAATCACATGGCCCTCTATGGAGGACGACACCGGGTGTGTGACACGTCTAGAAGATGGCACTGTAAAGGTTTCCTCTGTAGATGGTCATGCTCATTTATACATGTCTATCTACCAGCAAGAGTTTTCTGTGGAGTATTTATGTGAGCTCAGTCATAGCTGTATGCCAAAATCTCAGAACAAAGAGAATCCCGTAAGCAATGATACCAACCCAGCAAACGGTAAAACTAAAGACAGGAAAAATTGGAAATATTCTTCCTGTGTGCTACAAGAAGACTCAAAATCATGTGCGACAAATCACGCCTTCCACTATACATGGCTGGTGCAACGCTATTCTGTAGCTTCCTGTCCACACACGTTCCAACATGCTATGAACTTGGCTCTTCATTTTCATAGACAATCTATGCTAAGAAATACAGATGGTTCTTCAGATATTTGTACAATAATTGAGGATGATGAGAGTTCCAAACATCTCAGAAATGGAGCTGTGTCTATTTTACCACACACCCTGCCTCTCAGCTGTCCTGAACCACATCTGCACAGGTACTCTTTCTTTTTAAAGTTTTCAGATATTCTGTCTTGTCGCTGCTCTCTGCATGGCCGTGTAACCTCAGAGTATTGACATATGTTAGATGTGTGTATGATCCAACCTTTTGCGGATCTAAGAACCAGGAGAGTGTGCTTGTCAGCTATCTGTCAATTAAATGTTGTAAAAGTACAAGGGATGCACCACAGTGAAGGCTGCAAATGATAGCTCACGGTCTAGTTGGTTGCATCCCCAAACACTGACAGGTGATCTAAATCAGACAGCTGTATCTTATGTCTTGGGATAGCCTGCAGCAGGAATTGCAGGAATTGGATCCGAAGAGAATTTAGCCACTGGCTGATTGTAAGACACAATTTTTTTGGGGGGGCAGGGATGAGGGGAGTTAGTGGTTCTGATTGTGGACTGATCAGACTTCAAAAGATATATCTCCTAATGGTGTATAACCTTATCAGTGCCACGGTGCAGCATCAGAGGTTAGCACTCTGGCCTTTGCAGCGCTAGGTCCCAGGATCGATTCTTGACCAGGACACCATCTGCATGGAGTTTGTGGGGGTTTCCTCCCACATTCCAAAAACATGCAGTTGGGTTAATTGGGACAGGTAGGGACATTAGATTGTGAGCCCCTTTGAGGGGCAGTTAGCGACATGACTTTGTACAGCGTTGCGTAATATGTCAGCGCTATATAAATACTGTGTAATAAAATTTCCATTATATGTACCCCAATCCTAATATTGTTAGTTACTGACATGAATTGCAGTATTTTCCCCAGCCCCTTTTAGATGGGTGCACCACCCGACCCTTTTCAGTAACCACCTGGCTGTTTTTGGGCAGTTACTAATGAGTTGGGTCACAATACAGGAGCTGCCACCCACCTACAATTTCTTCACATTAGGCTTATAAAAACGTTCTGGGTTGAACACTGAATTGTTAAATGTATTCTGTAAAGCACTGGAGATGTCAACACTACTAAAATATTATTAAAGACATTTATAATGAGTATGTTTGTATTGGTTGTTGAGTGCAGGTTTTATGTTTCGGGAATCTTTTATCTATAATGTTTTATGTTTCAGATGGAATTTTTCTCAATCTACTATGGAACAAGAAGATTTTCTAATGACTCATCCTGTTCCTTTAAAAGTGGTGATTTACAACGGCGTCCTTTACAGGTAAGATGTGTCACTAAGTATATTGCATCAAAATACCTTTTTTTATGCTACCCTGATGTCTAGCAAATGTATATGCAATAACAGCCAACATTCTTATGTTTCTAGCTTTCTGATTAAATGGATTGGCCATAGGTATAATCATGGCTGCTTTATACTGCTTTCGGAAGCTCCCTTTTTCTTGAATATGTATACTAATACGGTGTAAGGTTAGTGGCTATCATATCAGGGGTGGGGGAAATCTCACCAGGGTATTTCATATCAGAAGAAGATAGTCATACACTCATGTCAGCCCATGACACTCCCTAAGCAATCAGTGTTTTTCACAAACCAGGCAGGTCCATCTAGAACTGATAAATAAATATTGGATCATTTTTACAGCAGGAACTGCAAGACTACTGCTTTTGCACAAAAGTGTTTATTAATGGTTGGTCATTATGGTTGAATGTAGCATAAACCACTAACATGCAAGGGTCTTACACTACCCATAGTATATTAGGAAAAGTAAAAAGTGTACCCTAGTATTTCAATTCATTTTAAACCATGTACCTATCCCTAAGGCTCAAAAATACAGGAAACATAGACCAGGGAGTTGTACATCTAAAAAACAGCTTTCTCTGTCCTGGAAGGGTTCAATCAATTTGTAGGATACCAGAGGAATTTAGGACAATTGGGTCTTCATATGGTATGTGAACTAGTGCACTCGTATATTAGAAAATGAATGCTAAACATGTTTCCTAACTATTGTCATTTCTTCAATAATTCTGACAGACTTCAGATGTCTTTGAATTAGATTTACTTAATGCTACCAAAATCCCATGTTCCTTGATATGCTGGGATATGTATTCTCTTCTGTCTGTCGTGTTAACTACTTGGGATTTTTTGTCTTTGATGTTAAGGTTTAAGGCTAGGTACAGACATCAGATGATCCTTTCCAATGACAATTATTGCACCTATGTACCCAGTCTAGGTGCAATAAAAAAAGAAAGACATGTTTTTTTTTTTTTTAATTCCAGCCTCTACATTTACAGTATAAGCAATTATTTTTTGCATATTATAAAGACAATATTCTATTTTAGGTTTTTTTTGGATGGCCCTCTTTCAGTGGAAATATACCCAGGAGATGGATCTGTTTTCCGTTCAGAGGGAGATAACATTGGAAAATATTTCAAGCATTTCTACCTTAATGACAAAACAGGACAGGTAATATATAGCGGGTGCACTCCAAAAAAGAATACTTAAAAGCTCAGTGCAGCTGATATTTTGGTTTTAGGTAGATTCCATCAGGTCCAATCATTTAAAACTTTCTGGGGCATCAATCTACTGCAGCAATTATGGGATGTGGGTGTCTTCTCCATTCTGATTGCAAGATTTATTTATTGCATATAATATGGATACTCCTCCCTTTAGCTGTTTCTTTATATGTTTTTAACATTTTTATGTTCTTACTAAGTGTAATGTTTGTTCTCTATTTATTTATTTTTTTCATATTTAAACAACTTGGTGCTCTCCGGACTGGGATTATCAGAGGATTTCACAAGATACTGCACAGAGGCATTTAAAGGGATAGCAATTTACCTGCATATTTGGCACTCCTCAAGTTCTCATTAAATGTACATTGTAAGGAAGATAGAGGTTCTGTCTCTGTTGGGGGGGAACCCACCAGTTTTCACATTGGGCCTGATTTGTTAAAGCTCTCCAAAGCTCTTCACTTTCATCAGTGAAGCTGGGTGATTCAGTAAACCTGAAATGGATCTGATCCAGGATTCAAAACTTTGGCTAGCAAATGACTTTGAAGAAATCTTTTCCAGGTTTGCTTGATTACCCAGCTTCACTGGTGAAAATGTATCCTCTCCAGCCTTGGAGAGCTTTAATAAATTAGGCCCATTAATGGAGAATTTAGAATAAGCTTGTGGGGCAGACCCACACAATCTAGGCCAAGGATTTTGTTTTAAATGTAAATTCAGTTTCCTTCTATGTTCTAGGTAGAAGACCGACTGTATACTGTCCGAGATCTGCCTCCAGACAAGCCGAGAGCTTTGTATTCAGTCCGTTCCATCATTTCCCAAGCTAGAAGGTTGGTGTTTTATTTAAACTACAGGTCCAGGCAACAGCTGGGTTTTATTTACTGAATAGCTTAAATTTTTCAGGTTCACGTTTTACCAGTAAAGAAACTGACCATTGGAGAAATATCTGGCCTACTGTTTTCTGAAATCTTTTGGCAACTGGTTGTCAGTTTGACCCACCAGATTGACTGCTGGGTATTTTATCTAGTGCACTCTTACTTTAAGGACCTGCCCTGATTGTGGAAGAAATGAAGTGCTGAAAGTGTTCTTCTGTTTCACATCAAGCAGACATAAATTACCAGCACCTAGAAAACCTTAGCACATGCACCAACTTTCACTGCCTTCTCCACATTCAAACAGCAGGCTGATGTGCAAAGCTTGGGTATTACCTAGTAGTAGTATGCCTATCCTTCCAACCTGCTCCAGTGCTTCTCTTTCCTATTACTATTGCACTTGCAGTTGCACATTTTGAATTTAACAGGTGGCCTTTTTCTTGCCCCCTTGTATCTTTTTAGACAACTACATGTACATTGACATTCGCGCTTTACATTTTCAGCACCATTTACAAGAAATGTGTCACATAGAAATTTGGGCTCTCCTACTACCAACAAGTAGTGAAGTAGTTGTTGGATTAAGTGCCAGTTTGATACACCTTATACATAATCTAATAATGACATGTTGTATTCCCTGGATCTGGGGAGAAACTCTTTCTTTCTGTAGAAACTACCTACTCTAATGCTGTATATGATTTTTTTTCCCTGAAAATATTGTTAATTTATATCATGCATTTGCTATTGGCATTTATTTAATAATATGTTAGTTACAGTATTATAACTTTTCAGGTATCAGGAACTGCTGTATCAATTTACTTAATCTTTCAGAATTTAGGGCTCTGAATTTGAATTTAAGGCTTTGAATTTGAATAAGCTTTGAATTTAAGGCTCTGGTCCAGCACTCACTAGTCACCAGTCCTCCAATCTAATGCTGCACTCTTCACCTATAGCAAGCCCCCAGCTCAGCCTCTGGAGACTGGATGCATTTCCCAGCACTCAGTTGCCCCCAGGTCTTACTGCACAAGGGATGGTGTCTGTGGATGGACCAGGAGCCCACAGATAAAGCAGTACCAAGATTCCAACAAGAGGCAAATGCAATCTACAAAGCAGAGGTCATACACAGATAATCAGTCCACCAGATGAAGTATACAAAGGCAAAACACAAGCAGAGTCAGCATCACAGGCAAAAGGTCGGTTAAGGCAGCATAAACTCACAGGGTCAGAAACAGGCAAGGTCAGTAATGTCAAAACAATCGAATCTAAAAGGAAAACCAGCAACCAACTTACTTTTTTTTGGATTTGGAAAGATTTGAAACTTTGAACTTTGAAGGGCAGAATATTGTCTGTGTTTGGGGACATCTGACCACTGACTGGATTAGTTGCTCTGGTGGAAAGTTGGCAACGGTTCTGAATGTGTGTACTAGGCTTCCACTCTTTCTGTTGATATACATAGAGCCTGACAAGTTACATGGCACCGTCAAGTTACAGACCAAGCAAATTTGTCTTTTTACTGTTAGCATTTTGGTTCTAAGTGTACAGACCCATACTGAGAAAACTGGGGGTGGCTTGGACACCAGCAAAAATGCACATAATGTTCAGAGGCAGCTATGAGGGCTAGTTTGCATTCGCACACAGGACATCAGTTCCTCTGTCTATGGCTAGCTTTTGTGCGCATAATTCTCATAACACCTTACACCTAATCTAATAATGGCATTGTTGTGTTCCCTGGATCTGAGGAGCAACAGGCTACTTCCCTTGCACACATTGATGCATAAAGTAAATTGATGCATTTCCCCATTTCCAGTTGGAACATTTTCTAAATATATAATAGGTACTAAAATCTTTTAATTGACATGAACCTTTATTTAGCAGACAAAACAAAAAAAAAAAGATTTTTAGTGTTTTCACCTACTAACTTACTTTTTAATGGAGTTTGTACATTACCAGACCTCATTTCAAGAAGCTGCAGCCCCACTAACTAAGCTGTTTAAAAACTTTTCTGAACCTGGTTGCAGTATTTATGTAAGGTAAATTGTACGGACTTTCTTCACATAATTTCTTGGACAGATTCAGCAGATGATTGTTTGTATTTGTTGTCTGAAGTTTTTTCTCTCTGTATTAAACACAAGGCGTCATATTTCATTTTTTTCTTTTCTACCTTGCCTTGTAGATTTCTGGAACTCTGCTGCAGTAAGAAGCTCAGCCTAAACTCCCTCTCTTACACTTGCTGCTGGAAGACGGTATGACAATCCACCTGCTGAATATTTTCATGCTTATTAAAATGACTAATTTCATATCCACAATGCAAATTGGCACAGGGAAGGTCTGCTTCTAAACATCATGTCCTGCTTGCCATGTACTGATCCATGAAGTCGGATTTGTGTCTGCTTTGAAAATGTAATCCAGTTAATTTGTATGTGGGTTTTTATTTATATATTCTGCATGCAGCTGGAGAAAAGCTTTTCATTAAGCAAAGTTTGCAGGCTATAAATGAAATGTGTAGTGCATTTGTATATATTATTTTTTCCTCTATGATTAGGTAAATATTGTATATAAATATTTTATACTTTCAATTACCTATGTTGGAATCTTGCCTTAAATCCATTTACAGTGATCAGTTGCATTGTGTAATCCCAGAGAGCTAGTTATCCCAAAGATAACTAATCAATAAACAATGTGTATGTGAGATATTTATTGCCCATGTGTAGCCAAATACAACACATAGAATAAAAGTTGTCATGTGCACTACATTGTAAAACGTTTGAGGGCACCTGACCATCACATTTATTTATATAGCCAAAAAATATGTGGACACCCCTCCAAATTATTGAATTTGGGTGTTTCAAGTGAAAGTTACTGGTAATGGCAAAGTATATGTATGCTTTTTAAACAATTGTTTTCTTACAATTTTATAACAATAGTTTGTTATTGGTAAACAGTATTTATATAGCGCCAACATATTAGCACTCTACATTAAATAGGGGCTGCAAATGACAGACAGAGACCGTGACAGTGACACAGGAGGAGGAGAGGACTCTGCCCCAAAGAGCTTACAGTCTAGGAGGTGAGGGAAGTATCACACCATAGGAAGGGAGATATGGAATGGTGACAAGTAGTGAGGATTTTAAGAGACAGAAGAAGTTGGGTAGGCAAGCTTCATTATATGGTAGGCAAGGATGAACCCAGAAATTTTTTAAGCTGGGGGGGAAGAAATTGTAGGTGGGTGGCAGCCCCTGTATTGTGACCCAACTCTTCAATAACCACCGTAAAACAACCAGGTGGTTACTGAAAAATGCTGGGTGGTGCACCTGGCTTTAAGGGGCTGGGGGGAACACTGGTAGGCTTTTGTTATGGCTCCGGTATGACTGTTGTATGACTCCAGTGCACAATGCTGGCTTTAAAATTGCATGGTTTCGTGAGTTTGGGGTGGAAAAATTTAAATGGGCATGCAGCGAGCCCTGACATCAATCCTACTGTAACCCTGGAGCACCAATTGTGAGTCAGATTTTCTCAACCAACATTACAACCTGACCCACAAATTTCCTTTTGGCTGAACAGGCACAAACTCTCACAATCTGAAATTTTGTGAAGTTTTAAAACTGCTGCTTGGAGATAAACAGATAATCTAAATAACATAAAAATCCCCTTTTTATTGCAGGAGTCTGGAGCTGATTCTGGAGTCACAATGCCAGTTGTACTGGAACAATGTTTCATGCCGGACAAAGGAAAGTTTGCTGTCTATTCTGACAACATGGTTCTTGCCAGCTTCATAGATGGTGTCGTTTTATTCATGATTTGGAGCTTTACTAATTTTAATAAAGAGGAAGTGGTAATTACTGTTTATTAGTTTGTTTGTTTTTTTGGACCATCATTTTGTTTTTTTCACTGGTCAGCATTATGATTCCAATTCTGTGTTATGTTATTATTATTATTATCATCCTCCAGTATTTGTAGAGCACCGACATATTAAGGAGCCCTTTATAAAGTCCATAGTCCTGGCACTAACTGTCCCACAAAGGGCTCACAATCTTATGTCCCTTACCATAGTCATATGTCCTTAGACTGTGTTAATGGCAATTTTTGAGGGAAACCAATCAACCTAACTGCATGTTTTTGGGATGTGGGAGGAAACTGGCTACTAATCTGCTACCAATTCATAAGCATATTTACCAACATTACCTGGTCCCATTGACCCATTTTGGATTTTTGAATAGCACACCAGTGGAATAGCCTGATTATTTTAACATTCTTAGTTATTTTTAATTCACAAATCTCTCCTAACATTATTTAGATTGCTCTAAATTTTGGGTCAAAAGTATAGTAAGTAAATTCTGCAGCACACAGGAAACTTGTATTTATAAATAGGTAAGGACCATTTAGTTATACTGTTCATACTCTTGAATGGTACTTAAAGGACATAGAAGACCTGTGTGTGTATTCTTTTTACTCCGTAACTGTTTAAATGTAATAGGCCAACCTGCTCTGTAAAATCCTCTATTTGTTATTGATCTTATTCAGAGCAAAGAATTCCCATCTCCATCCAGTCTACATGGGGTTACCAGCACATCACTAAAATAAGTATTTCCACCATAATTTAGGTGAATTCTGTGTATTGGAATGTTCAAAAATCCATTTTTCTTTTCTTTGCCCGGTTTTAGCTGAAAGACAGCATGAGTGTATCTCACTCCTCTGTTCAGAAACATGATCATCTTTGTTGGTGCCGATTGCAGTTTCCAAATGGAGCATCAAAGCTGGTTGAACTGGAGAGTCCTGGAGAGTATGTTAGGTATACCTATGATGACCAAATACACTTAATAACAGTTATCAGTAGCAAGGATAAATACATTATGTCCTCCTTTCTTACAGCTACATTAGGCCTGCAGTTGCCTGGTGCCGTAGTTTGGATGATAGATCTCAGAGAAATATACCTGCTCCGGTTGTTACAGAAAATTGGTAAGTGATGGTGGGGAGATGCTTTATATATTATGTACGTTAAATGACACTTTATTTCTCAAGAGGTTGGCACTTATTATTAAAAACTCTATTTTACGTTCCAGATCATAAAGTAGGGTAGACTTTCTTATTAAAGCAGGCCTGCCATAACAAAAATAACATGGACACTGCCATGACTGGCTGCCTGGAATATATGATGTCTCTTTTGCTTTAATACCATATCACAGACCTTTTACCAAGTTTGCGTATTTGGGCAGCACAGTGGGTTAAAGGTACATGCTCTGACCTTTGCAGTGCTAGGTCCCAGGTTCGAATCTTAGCCAGGGCACTATCTGCATGAAGTTTGCAGGTTCTCCTTGTGTTTGCGTGGGATTCTCTGGTTTCCGCCCACATTCGAAAAACATGAAGTCAGGGTAATTGGCTTCCCCCAAATTGACCTTAGACTGTATTAATGACATATGACTATTGTAGGGATATTAGATTGTGAGCCCCTTTTGAGGGACAGCTAGTGACATGACTATGGATTTTGTATAGCGCTGCCTAATATGATGGTGCTATATGAATACTGTGTAATAATAATAATAACGAGGAGATCTGGCTTTAATTGCTCAAAAAAGGGAGCCTTTTCAGTGCTTAATGGGCTACTTGTACTAAATCTCCATCTAATTTGGGATTTAAACACCAGGGCATAGATCTGTATTAGTAGATATTATATGGTTGTACATTTGTGCACACCCTACAAACACACCTACCTATATGGCTGAAAGTATGTAGACCATCATGACACTGTCTCTGTGCACTATTGTTGTTATTATTATTGTTTATTATTATTAATAATAATAATAATAAACAGTTTTTTATAGTGCCAACATATTACGCAGCGCTGTACATTAAAGAGGGGTTGCAAATGACAGACAGATACACACAGTCACACAGGAGGAGGAAAGGACCCAGCTGAGAAGAGCTTACAATCTAGGAGGGTGGGGCAAGTATCACACAATAGGAAGGGGGATATGAAACTATCGAACTAAAGTTGGAGTATGGAGTATGGAAATAAATGGTCTGCACAGAGCCCTGAACTAAACCCCACTGAATTCTGTCAGGATAAATTAGAATTCCGACTGCCAGGTTTTCTCATCCAACATCGGTACCTGACCTTTCAAATGCTCTTTTGACTAAATGTTCACAAATTCGATAGGATGCACTGCCAACCATCTATTGGAAAGCAAAAGTTATATTACTTGCAATTGGGGGTGGTCAATGGTTTTAGAACATTTCCAACAAGCTAATGTTGGAAGTCAGCCACCCAAAAAACTTTTGTTTATATATAATGCAGAACCATTTTACTATGCAAACATCACAAAAATACATCAAGGAATGTGAACAGTAATCTGGGCCAGACACTGGCCGACACTAACAATTGTTAAATTGGATTGGTAGCTGAACCCCGTAACTTCCATCTGGTTATCAATGTAAAAATAGTCAAAGCAGCATCAAACCTGCTTCAATAAAATCCTCGATCACCTGGTGTGGAGAGCGACATTCTGCTACGTTGTGCAAAGCATTAAAAAAAAAATGAAACAAAAAAAAAAAGGCAAATTGTTAACTAAAATCACTCCGGTCATACACACCTAAAATAAAAAGGGGGTTTAGGATTTCACTCTTCTAATGATTTTCTCATCTCTAGGTTGGTAGAAGCTGAACTCAAGAAGATTCAGAGATTTCAGTGTATCCTTTGTAATATCAGAACTATGTAGGAATGTTCACTGTGGGTGCTCAGGCACTCGCCCTTTTTGTTATCGCTGACATCTTAATTCTGATTGGTCTCACTGCAGGTTCCCAGGATTGTGAGTATGTTAAGACTCCCTGCTCATGCCTTTCACAGTTGTGTACAACAAATTTCCCCTACCCTGACCTAAGAAAATTTTTGTTGTCCAATCATTACCAAGTGGTTCCTTAAGCTGACAAGAAGTGAATAGAGTCAGTGGGCCACAGTGTTAGAGCAATGGCTTTTCCCACCACTAAGACCAGGGGAGTAAAGATTTTATTATTATTTGCCAAAAAATGAGCTTTAATAAAATGTATTACTTTTTGTTCTATATCCTTAACTATTCTTTGCCCAGTTCTTTTGGAGAATGGGAATACCGGGAGCAATAAAGCTAATGTGAAACTCTGCAGCCAACCTGACAATGACGACGGCCTGCAAGAAGAAATGAGTGCTATTAACATACATTCTATTTTAGAAAAGACCTCAAAGGCCATAAGAGACATTGACATATTGCTTTCCTCCAGAAAGTAATATCTGCTGCACATGAATAAAGAGATGGAACAATATTTATACTGTGTACTTCTGGCATCGGTCAGACATAAATTTTGCTGTCATACAGTAAATGGAAGCCCGGACTAGGTGGCAGTGTGCATTTAATGATTGAATGATGCTTTGTGGCTTTTTTTCAATGCAATCCATTCTAAGTGAATAGATTTTTTTTGTCTTGTTGACAGTTATGCTTTATTGCTTAGGAATTTTTAAAGGCATAGCACCGGTAATATCCTGTTCAATTCAGATATAAAACCTTTTTACGGCTATCCTGGGCTCTGTTAAAATTATTTTTGCACTCTTATGTCCCTGTGAATCTGTTTTCTTTGTTTTTTTTGTACGGTTTGTGTTTTTTGTAGTTCTCGTCATTGGCTTCCATTTCACCTGAGAATCAAATTCAAGCTCCTGTGCTTTGCCTTCAAGACCCTCCACAGTTCTTGTCTCGCTTACCTTTCTGACCTAGCCGCTTTGCTCCTCCAATGACCTACTAAGGACTTCCTCACTCATAACCTCATCACATGCACAGCTCCAAGACTTTTCTAGAGCTGCCCTGACTCTGGAATTGTCCTCCTTGTCCTATTTGGCATGTTCCTACTTTCTGCTCATTTAAAATAGCCCTCAAAACTCATCTTTTTAAACTCACCTACCCGTATTCTTCTGTCTCCTGAACTCTCACTACTTCCCACCACTCCACATCCCCCTCCTATTGTGTTTTACTTCCCTCATCTCCTAGATGGTAAGCTCTTCGGGGCAGGGTCCTCTCCTCCTCCTGTGTTACTGTCTGTCATTTGCAACCCCTATTTAATGTACAGCACTGCGTAATATGTTGGCGCTATATAAATCCTGTTATTATTATGATTATTAATAATAATATTATTAATATAATAGTTGACAGTAGTTATTATCTATTTACACATTCTTATTACTATTTCTCCTATTACAAAAAGGTCCTATTCCAAGTCAACAGCTTCGACTTCCCTTTCATGAAGACAAGATGAGCAGGATAACCCATGTCTCTCTTTCTCAAGCTGCCATTTGTTTTGTGCAGAACTAGTATACCAAATGTCACACAGTCAGAGGGTGTCCTGTACATCCTTATCAGTCTTCTTATCAGTGTATAGGCAAATGCAAACAATGGTAGCTGTAAAGCTACGTACACACTTCCAATTATTATCGTCGGAAAACGAACGACGAACGTTCCTGCACGATATATATTAACGATCGTATAGCACCGATCCTGCACATAGAGTTAACGACACGATCGTTCGTAGATATTGTACACACAACAGATACGATCGTTTAAGCGATAGAGGAACTATGTGCACGACAGGAAAGTGAACGGACGTTCGTTCATCACGCATGCTCTGAACATGGACGATCAACGAACGACCGTACACACGAACGATGTTCAACGATCGTCGCCCAATCCGATCCGCCGGTCTGGTCGTTCGTTTCCAACAATTTTCCTCGTTCGTCGGCGTCGTTGGTTACTTTTTTACTAACGATTTTTTGCCCAATCGATCGTTCGTCGTTCGATTGGAACGATAAAAATTGGAAGTGTGTACGCAGCTTAAGGAGCATCACTCCTCAATATAGCTCAAGTGAACAGATCTACAGATCTCAATATTTGTGACTTTGGCAAAGACTTCACCCACAAATTTAAGAACTGGGGTGGGGTGTAGTAGTCAGACTGGTAACAAAATAGGAAGACAATGATGTTATTTTGCCATTGGTTAAGCATTGCTGTTATGTGTTCAAGACCTTTGGTTTACTAAAAAAAAAAAAAAAAAAAAAAAAAAGCACTTACAAAAACAAAGTTTGCCCAAAAATAAAATTGCCTCCACTTGGATTCTGACAGTTTTGGGAGACATCTGGGTGTTCAATATTCCCAGAGAATATACAAATGCAATTAGAGTGAATTCTTGTGTCATTGTTGAATCTTAGTGATGTCACCTTGCCTCCAACAAGTGTTTGAAGTCAGGGCACCTGTTAGTGCAGTGGACCCTGCATTTTTGAAGGTCCACTATTTGTTGGTGCTATATAAATCCTGTTTATTATTAATAATAATAATAATAATAATAATATAGTGAACGGCTGAACTTGTGTGCAAGGTTTTGAGCATTGTACAGAGGCTTGGCAACTGTAATTTGAAGTGAATGTTGGTGATCATTGTGTGTAAAAGTTCCACAAACATTTGCTGTACAGACAGACTTGCATGGAGAGCGAAGAGGGGAGACAAGTGGTAGGCACCCTACTACATCTTCTCTATTAGTGAACCAATAGCTAAAGCTAAACAACATCATGGGACATTTATACTGATGTGAGATTTTTTTTGAGTAATCATCTTGGGCAGGAAAAATGACGATCAGATGATGTCTTCTTTCTAAACAAGACTGCTGTGGTCACAGAGGTTATTGAGGGCAATGCAACATGGTGCAACCAACAAAGAACACAATAATCCTTTTTAACTCTTTACCAATAGTTTTGTAGTAAAAAAGAGGGATGAGGGTACAGACTGCTCTTGTGTTCTTATATTAGGTTTGCTACACCCTACTTACATGGAAATGCATTCTAATATGGTAAGAAGACAATGAGGAGAATGAAGAGAGGGTGGGGTGTAAATTTGGCAATACAGTCTATATTGATAGTTCACTGATTACATGTTAATATCAAACATAAATCAAAACATATTTACAAATCAAAAAGTTTTGGGTCATACCCCTTTTAAATACTTGGGGGGTTCTTGACTGGTATCTATGCATGGATACTCTAATAATATAGTAATGATTAACAAAAGAGAAAAAAAAAATAAAAAACTGCATTCTGCCAAACACCAAGCCATCCCAGGTCATCTGAGGAACAAACCCCTAAAGAAGCCAATAGGCGAAACGTGTCGGCTAAGAGGCCTCTGGTGTTTTTTGTTTTTTTTTTTTGTTTGCTTTGTTAATCATTACTATATTATTAGAGTATCTATGTATAGATAACAGTCAATAACACCCCAAGTATTTAAATGGGCTATGACCCAAAACGTTTTGATTTGTAAATATGTTTTGATTTATGTTTGATATTTGTAATCTATGGACTATTAATATAAACTGTATTCCCAAACTTAACACTCCATTCTCTCTTCATTGTCATTTCATCGTTTTGTTTACCTGAAAATGTGTTCTGGTCTTTAGGGTGCTTAGCATAGACACTGGATCATCACCTGGACACAAATGGCCTACATTGAGAGACTTTTATCTAATACCTATGGTCATACTGCCTTGTAGATACAGAAAAGTGCTTTATGAGAAAAAGCCATCATATAATACCATTTTTCATCATAGCATTGTGCATTTTTTGTAGTCTTTGATCAGCAACGATAAAGATTTTGTTTTCATTACAAATGTATAATTTATCACTTTGAAACTGAAGCATTGTTTGAATGGAAAGAAGATTTTGAATTTGTTATCCTATTAAAAATGTAATAGTGTATTAGAGCTCTTTGCATACATAATAATTCATTTGTTTATAGCATACATTTATATATGTATTATTTGCTCTAGCCTTTTCCTGAAAATGAATTAAATTTTAAAAATAAAAAAAAATTGGGACCAGGTAAGCCATTTAGTGCAGAAGGGACAGATGATCGCAAATAAATGCAGTGCAATAAAAAGTAAATGTCAATGATGCAGTAGCATGCAACCCTTTATTAATTTCTAAATCGTTCATTTTATTAAATATGAGGTGACAGCAGTGTTGTATAAGTCTATGAACTCCACAAACCCATTTGTCCAAACTATTAATATAAAATAGGATCAGACAGAGACTACCTTCTAGCTGTCATCCTTGTAACTGGCCCCGCTTGATTTGTTCCTTATGGCACCAAAGTTGATACTGTGCATCCAAGAATGGCAAACATACCTTATGGGTAACCAGATTTGCATTCAGCTGTGCAGCAAATATTCAGACAACAACCTCGCCGTGATGGTGCCACGATCTGCCGTGTGGTTTGCCACTCTTGGATGCACAGTAGCAGTTTGCTGTGTGCCTGGGAGGTGCCAAGCATGCAGTTTCCATTGCTATAAAATGCAGTGCAATAAAAAGTAAATGTCAATGATGATGTACAGGGACACCATATGTTTTATTTCATTTCAGGATTATTGTTAAAAATGATTTTGTATAAAGCAGGAGGGTGGTAAAAAGAGAAAGGGGGCCCGGGTGTCAATGATGGCAGGCCACATTCTTTGTTCTTTCTATACTTACTGATCATGGTAATATTCCATGAATTGTAGGTTCAAAGCAGAACTATAGTTTTGCAATCTGACAAGTTCATTATTGCACAAGGGACAGGGGATGTCACCTCTGTAATGAAATAAATTTACCTATCTTATTGATATCTTATACTACAAATGCATGAACAGCTCAGCGTAAGATGCAGGGAATCTGCCGGGTATCCCAATATCCTTCAGGGCTGCTGGGGCTAAATGAATGTCATCTGGGCCCAGGCAAACACCTAACTCCAGGAAGAAGATTGGATGAAGATGGCAGTGCCCGCAATGGAGTTAAAAAAATTGCAATCAAGCAGGTAATGCTAATGTATTACTGAAAGGACCTGGTCCTTGCAGCGAGAGGGACCAGCCTGATTGGCCATTTTAGCTTTTAGCATTAGTGTTCCCTGAACCCTGAAAATGATTTCCAATGTTTCTCCAATATTAAACACTGCTGTAGCATGCAGCCCTTTATTCGTTTCTAAATCTTCCATTTTGGTAAAGATAAGGTGACAGCCGTTCTGTATAAGCTATGGCTATGAACTCCACAAACCCATTTGTCCAAACTATTAATATAAAATAGGATCAGATGGAGACTATCTTCTAGCTGTCGTCCTTGTAACCGGCTCTTCTTGATTTGTTCCTTATGGCACCAAAGTTGAAGAGATAAATTTGCAGTTAATCGGCCTCTGTGACTTACAGTGCAGATCTTCTGGCTGCTACAGAGAGGATTGCTGGCATGGATGCTGCAGATCCATCCATCATGGTAATACTGGCATTATTTCAGGTGAAGGATGCAGCGTTTCCTCTAGATGCTGGATCATTTCAGCAGAGTACAAATGGATCAATGAGAAGATGAGTCACTTGGGTTCTACAATACATGGTGAGTCATGTACATTAAGAAATCATTAGGTACAGGCAGTGTTTGGATCTGGAGCTGTGTGGGCACAGGTTACCGTAGCTTTGTTCTGTATGCCCCTGTGATCATACTGAATCAGCTTCATCCTGACCCCCTGAGCATCTTACAGCTAAAATCCTGACAAAACTAAAATTATGCATTCATTAAAACTTAAAATACAAAAGACCAGCAGGCGGTGGAGGTTTTGGCAGAAGAGAAATGCAAAACTTTTGACAAAAACTTTTTCCATTTGAATTTTTGTTTTCTGTTTGCTCTGCTGGTAGAGCCTGGAATAGGCTGGAGACAATGTAGGGGTTCTTTTGCACCTGAAACTGCATGGTTGGCAGCTTCCAGGCATCTGAAACTGCTGCTGTGCATTCAAGAGTGGCAACCCACACCATGGGTAACCAGATTTGCATGCAACTGTGGAGCAAATCTTCAAACAACCACACTGTGATGGTGCCACGCTCTGCCGTGTGGTTTGCCACTCTTGGATGCACAGTAGCAGTTTGCTGCGTGCCTGGCAGGTAGCACAGGTAGGAGCGGGTATGGGTCTTCACAAAGGTGGCTACATGCCCTGTATGAATTGAATGTTGAGACCTCCTCCTGTCACCATTAAGTATCATTGATATTTTGTCAACTTTTTTAAATAGTGAACTATATTTCCAATACGGTGATAGTTTATGGTGACCCTTTAGAGTTTGTTGCAAGAATTGCTATATGCAGATGAAAGCAATGATCTTTTAGAAATATGGAGTACATTGTATGATGCTGTATAGATACAAAGATGAATGTGTATATGACTTCTCGAAATGTCCTTCTGAAGAAGCTTGACGGCGAAACGCGTTAAGGACAGAAAAAAGGACAGAATATGTATATTTAATTTTCCTTCAATTACATGAAAAATTGGATAATGAATCTTAAAGAACATTTTGTGTATATTTATTGGAATAAACATTGTGATTGTAATATTGAATTTGTGAAAGTTACCTTAAAAGTCCCAAAAAATGCATCCAAAAATGAATTTTGTAATGTACATAGGGATGTGGTACCACTAAATAATTTCTCCTCTTCGATAGATAAACATAAAGTGTGCCTGGGAGGTGCCAACCATACAGTTTCAGGTGTGAAAGAACCTTTATATTGGTTCCATTCATCTAAATGGGAGAGGCTGGGACCTCGGCAGAACACTCCAGTTGCAGCAGGGTTGGAATGGCCCTATCTCAGGCACATGTGCAGGAATTACATTATCACTGGCCGTCCAATGATCTAAGAGGATTGCTGTGAAGCTTTAGCCCCAGGTTGGTTTGGAGATCAAGTAGTGATGGGATCCCAGACCTGACT
This sequence comes from Pyxicephalus adspersus, assembly GCF_032062135.1. Taxonomy (NCBI): domain Eukaryota; kingdom Metazoa; phylum Chordata; class Amphibia; order Anura; family Pyxicephalidae; genus Pyxicephalus; species Pyxicephalus adspersus. Next base: position 95,412,218 of record NC_092863.1, on the reverse strand, counting down.
TTGCTGAGGGGCATTTAGAAAAAGGTAAGTGTGTGCCACAATCAGCAAGTATGCTATGCACTGCTATGAATAGACCTGAATGCTGGAGACAATGTAGCTCCTGTGCAGGAGTTATGTTATCATTACCAATGGCTGAATTGGATCGGGGTGGTCACTTGGTCGGTAGTAGATCGTGGCTTTGGGGGATGCAGTGGTGACCGCATCCTGGACCTGTCATTACTGCAGGGTGCTTAGGTAAAGGTAAGTGTGTGTGCCATGATCAGCAAGTATGCTGTGCTTTGGGCAGCCAATGATGATGTAAATGCTACACACACAGGAGTTACCCTGTCCCTGATATCTCAATCAAGGACGGGGTAACTCCTGTGTGTGTGGCATTTACATCATCATTGGCTGCCCAATGGTCAGAGAGAATCCCAGTGTGCCTAGAGGAGTTGGCAATAGAAATGGCAGCGTTGGGGGATGAAGCGGTTGCAGGATTCTATATTGCTGCAGGGTGCTAAGGAAAAGGTAAGTGTGCATGGTGTGCATGCTGGCTGATTATGGCAAAAGCTCAGTCCCAGCAGCAAATTTAATTCTGTTTTTAAGACTTGTGTGTTTTGCAGCTACATATGCAATTGGGAATTGCAGTGTCATTTATACAAAACGACACAAATCCATGTTACTCGCACGCATATGCTTTGCATTTTACCACAATGCATTGTGTGCTTCTTTAGTAAAAAAGTCAGTCCTTTGCTTAGCACAATGCACCCAGATTGTCAGCTCTTCGGGTCAGGGTCCTCTCCTCCTCCTGTGTCACTGTCTGTATTAGTCTGTCATTTGCAACCCCTATTTATTGTACATCGCTGCATATTATGTTGGCACTATAAAAATATTGTTTGTTAATAATAATTTTTCAATGTGAGTGACTGATTTCATTGTGGTTTTGAACATTTCCAGTCTTCTTTATAGTAGAATTTGGGGGGTGATAGTAGCAGCTGGAGCCAATCAAATCTGATGGATGCAAAGATGCTGACAAAAACCATTCTAATAGGAAGATAACAGGATCAGCTCATTAGCAGCATGGTGGCTCAGTGGTTAGCACTCCGCCCATTGAAGTGCTAGGTCACAAGGTTTGAATTCCGGCCAGGACACTATCTGCATGGAGTTTGCAGGTTCTCCTGGTGGTTGCATGTTTCCTCCGGGTTCCCCGGTTTCCTCCCACATTCCAAAAACATGCAATTAGGTTATTTGTCTTCTCCTCAAATTGCCCTTACACTGTATTAATGACATAATGTATTAATGACATATGACTACGGTGGGACATTGTATTGTGTGCTCCTTTGAGGGACAGCTAGTGACATGACTATGGACTTTGTACAGCACTGCCTAATATGATAGCGCTATATAAATACTGTGTAATAATAATTAGCGTACTGCTTCTCCTTAGTTGTCCGATCACAAGCTAGGTAGATCTAGATGTATACGGGTTACCAAATTGGTTGGGCATCCTGGCAGAGCTGTGTAAATCTCAGCACCGCACAGACTTAAATACAAATCCTTTGGCAGGCAATACAACTTTCGTATATACATTTCAGCTGACAGGAAGTGCCTTACTGGCAGGATTTCCAGGGTAAAATACTGAGAGAAATGCCTGAATAGTACAATGATTCAGCCATCATATATAAGGGCAATATATGACACGTTTATATACACTTTAAGCTTGGAGTGTGAATGCAGACGTATCAATCTAGCTCTGGGGGGTATTAGAGGCTGAAATCCCCCAACACCAGACCTCTATTTGCCCCATCTGCCCCAACATGACAGCAGCAGTTGATTAACAGGCGAGCAGCCTCTGCAGTGACGCCTCAGATATGGGCGGGTCTATGGTACCAGCGCGCTCTCAGCCAATAGCACGTTGGATGGCAGAAGCCTATCAGAACACGCCATTCTGGCCAATCCCCTCAGAGCTTCCCGGAAGAAGCTGTCAGTCTGATGAGAGCTGCGTGTGTGTATGTGTGTCTTGTTGTCACCACTGAGCTCCGGGGACCCCTAACCCAGGGGCCACAGTGCGAGCTGAGCTGCCATATGCAGAGCTGGAGGTAAGGCGCTTCATTCATTCAATGAATTTTATTATATGTCTATAGGGGAACTACAAGTCCCAGCAAACCATGCTTACCTCACACTGGTTGTCAGGGGTAATTCTGCTTTATAATTGTCTCCAGAGCTGATAATTTAATTTGCTGAGTGCCCAGGGAATTTCCCTTCCCAATGCACAGCTCCTGGGGGAAGCCATTAACCTGTTGCTTCATGAAATGCTGATTATATTCCTGCAATTCATCACATTACCCACAGAAGCCAGCAAATCATAAATTTACACAGTGACATTCTGTTATTTAAATACAAAATATAGGGAATACTTGTAAGGAAAAAACACCATAACAATTTTCCAGGCCTCGCCCCTTCCAAGACATCGTCATGGAAACGTGCTTCAGAAATAAATCCCCCCTCGTTATCATCGATCCTAAAAATTTGTTCCTGTGAATATTGGTTCCTGAAAGATGATGATGAAAAATTTCTATATTTATAATTCATTTCATGCCTCCGAAAGGCTTTTTTGTGACCTGGTGTTCTCTGTCGCCTTATGATGGCAAATCTATCATTGAAATGTGTTCTTATGACCTTTTGTCCTCTGAAGGCTGGTATAAGGTGAATCAATGTCTCAGAAACACATTGCTGTCATCCCGGTTCCTCCAAAGGCTGATGAAGGCAAATCTTCTATTTATGAAGACCTGTTGTATTCTTAAGGCTGATATAGGGAAATCTCTAGTCCAGCCTTTCTCATTGGGGAACCCTTAAAATACCAGGTCCTCAGGGACACCCCCCCCTATCATTTCTATTAGTGTGGTGGTCTCTAAGAAGAATTCCTCTTACATTGGGAAGAATGTCACTCTTACAGATAGCCAAAAAGATCATTGGTGTCACTTTAAGAGTAACTAAACTGAAAAGTAGCTACTTACCTTCAATCCCGCAGCGATCAGTCCGGAGCTGTCTTCCATCGTGTGCCGCATCATCCCGGCATCGGTCTTTGGGCCGGCGCTCTTGGCGTCACCATCTTCTCTTCTTCTTTGGGGTTCTTCTTCCTATGTGACTCGACCCAGGCGCGAGATCGGGTGACATAGATGGGAAAAATAACATGCCAATCTCACTGCGCATGGGTGAGATGGGCTTTTTTTTCCCTTTTGATGAAAGTGCTCCTTAGATGTTCAGGCATGTGCAGAAGGAGCGCCCAAGAGCCTCCTGGGATGCGTGACGTAGGTATCTCGGGAGGCTCTGCACTCCCATTCATTCTAGGCAGTGAAAAATTAGTGGCGGTGCTCTACCCTTTGTTTTTTTTTAAAACAAAATGTTTTTACCTTACATATAAGGATTGTTTACCCTTTTATGTAAAGTGAAGATTAGGTACGCCTAGAGAGGGAAATTCCTAGTCCAGCGTTTCTCATTGGGGGAACCCCTGCTATCATTTCTATATCCACAGCTCACAGTATATTAGTGTGGTGGTCAGTGGGAAGAATTCCTCTTACATTGTTGGCCATTGGGAAGAATGTCACCCTTAAAAAGATCATTGGAGGTATCCTAAACAGACCTGGGAACCACAAATTGCTCATTGCTCAGGGAACCCTGGGTTCACAAAACCCTGGTTGAGAAACGCTGCCCTTGTCGAACAACACGTTCCTGTGACCTGTTGTCCCATGTCCTCTTAGGGCTCATAAATGGTAATTTCTGGCTCTAAAACGCATTCCTGTGACTTTTTGTCCTCCGGCCGATTAAGGCAAATCTGTGTCTGAAATATGTTCCTATATCCTGCTGTCTTTAGAAGACTGATGAGGAGAAATCTATTCCAAAAGTGCATTCTGCGACCTCTCATTCTGTGTCCTCTGAAAGGATGATGGAAGAATCTGTCCCCGAAACGCATTACTTTGAACTGTTGTCTCCCAATGACTGATGCGGGCAAATGTATCTCTGATATGCATTCTTGTTGTCTATTCAATGCTAATAATGCTAAAAATGACCTGCCATCCCGGGTCCACCGGAGGCTGATGAAGGTGTGGAGTCTGTATCTCCAAAATGTGTCATCACCTGAGCAGTGGTTGTTGTTCTGTTCATTCTGACAATTCCATGTTTATTAGTTGTCCCTCTGAGAATAACCAGGGCAGGATGAGTGTACCTGGAGAGAGCCCTGGATCTTACCCCCACCCTGCACATTTCCTTCCGTTATGTCAATACATATATTCATCATTTATCAAACTTGTTTTATTTTGATATTCATGTTTTACGGACATAAATAAGGCTGCCATTGCCTGCTTGCTGATTATGTCTCACATTTATCTTTTTCAAGCACCCAGCAGCAATGGCAGGTCCTGGATCCAGTCACTGCTGCATTCCCTGAATACATCATCTTAGATGCTGACTCTTCCAGGACCAACGCCATCCAGAAGTTACATTGTCCTCACTAATAGAGAATAGCAAGAAAAAAAACACACATGGAGCAGGGAAGAGGTTTTTTTTAGCAAATGACACTGCATATCTTTCCTGCCAGAAACCCTTCATTTCCTCTTGTATATTTCAGGTTTAGTTCTGCTAAAAATACTTAACCTCTTTCCCCCATTTTTCTGACCTACCCTTTCCTACTCCCCCCTGTGTATATATATATATATATATATATATATATATATATATATATATATATATATATATATATATATATTATTTGCTGTATGTTTGTTTACATCTAGTACTACAACTCTTTTTTATTATGGCTGTGCGTGGTCATTTCAGTCCCCTAGATTTCAATCAAGGTCAGTAATGTTCTCATAGAAGGGTTCGGGGCTGTACTGCACTGCTAGGACAATGCTTCATGTAAACAAAGAGTGGAGCTATGGCTGTCTGATCTCACAAAGTATGGATCTGCTGGGTGGTGGGGGAGGGATAGATGAAGGGAAAGGATAAGTAAAATAAGTGCACTTATCCTTTAAAATATCTGTAATTACTAAGCGTGTGCTATTGATTTCACTGCAGTGTTGCAGTTACATACCTGTAACACCTGTGCCATTTGGAAAAAGCAGCCCCTTCTGCAGAAATATTCACCCTTGGTTACTAATTTTAAGAATTGTAGAGTGGAAAGAAATGGGTAACCTACAGTAAGGCTTCATTCCCATAAGTGCATCGCATTGAAGAAACATTCAGCTTGTGTAGGTGCGCTGGGTTGCCATTCATTCTTAATGACACCTTAAAAGCACTTTTACAGCGCGCAGAATGTTCAAAGCACAGCATGCTCTACATCTCTGTGCTGTGTGCTGCGTTACGCTGCTGAACACAACATATGGCAATACGTATTTGGTTTGAGAAGCGCTGTCATAGTGGGAGTGAAAAAAATCAGATGGTAAGCTACTGTAGTGAAAGAGATGAGATTTTGATGGCTGCCATGAGTTATTGTTTCTTTTATTATTATTATTATTAATAATATTATTATTATTATTATTACTACTACACAGTAGTTACCATGCTGCAGTCATCACTTTTCTGGAAACAAGGGGAAGGAAAAATCACACAAATTATGATGTGTGGACTTATCTCCTACCTGACATGTCATACCTTGTAGGTCCAAATGGGGGGAAAAAAAGGGCATGGTTCCCATAATGCCCACAAAAACACAGGAAAAACATTCAAACTCCATTTACACTGCACCGAGTCTGGTGAATCAGTAGCTCCCATGTCCGTCACTGTTCATGCTGCATGCTTGATTGGCAACTAGTACTGCTCCTCTCTTTCTTTTACTTATTAAAGCAGTATTATCCCCAAATTTTTTAGGCTGGGTGGGAAGACGCTGTAGGCGAGTGGCAGCCTCTGTATTGTGATCCAAATTGGCAGTAACAACCGAAAAACAGCCGGGTGGTCACTGAAAAGTGCCAAGTGTAACACCCAGGTAAAAGGGATTGGGGAGAACACAGGAAAGGTAGCTAATCCCAAGGCAATAACACTGTGTGTACTAGTTGCAGCCCTTGGCCATCTGTATGTAAGTTGTGTCAAAATAACATCGGCATGACTGCAACAACATACATGTAACACCTCAGCTCAAAGGGAAATGAATGGGGGTGGCAGTAAGATAGGTAAGGTGACTCTGTTCCATTACAATCTGAAGCAATGGAAGAAGGGCATGTGTATGGTTTACCTACGGAAGAGATGACAGCAGGACACCATGTAGTACTTTTCAATTTCATATCCACTTGAGTGTCAGGACCTTGAGGTTTCCTAAGAGCACATTACCCAAACGGTTGCACTGCCTCTGCCAGCCCATCTTCTTCCCATTGTGTTTCTTGCTGCCATCTCCTTTGTAGGTAAACCATACACATGTGCTCCACAATCCATCCAAGCCACCTTCTTGCATTGCTTCATGGTCAAGTTCTAATGTTCACATGTCCAATGTAGTTACATTTTGTGTTTTTTTTTTTCGGGTCAGCTTGGCACTCTGGTTTGCAGGTAAGGCTATATTCAGACTGCTATTGAGGTGTGGTTAGGCTTCCTCATGCCAGTGAATTGTTGCCTTTGAGGGTATGCTACATAAAGCGTCACCCTGCAGCAGCCCCATAGAATAATGAATGGGGGCAGTTAGTGGTTTAGTGCCGCTCATTGCCACCGGATGTGAAATGTGCAAATCTTGGTTCTTTAGGAGTGACTGAGCGGCTGCTGGTAGCCTCACATTATTATTATTATTGGCCAGTGTTTATATAGCACTGACATATAACGTAGCTCTGTACAAAGTCCATAGTCATGTCACTAGCTGTCCCTCAAAGGGGCTCAAAATCTTATACCCCTACCATAGTCAAAAGTCTTTTACATAATCTAAGGTTAATCAACTTTCTCCCAAAATTTGTCTATCTGCATGTTTTTGGAATGTGGGAGAGAACTTGCAAACTCCATGCAGATAGTGTCCTGGCCGAGATTTGAACTTGGGACCCAGCGCTGCAAAGGCTAGAGAGCTAACCGGTGAGCCACAGTGTTATTATCTGCTACAGCTCTGAATCTGCCCAAAAAGCCCCCTACACATTGTGCCACAACGTACTATGTGCTCTGACACCTTTTTATAACGGTCAGCATCAAGTTTTTATAAATAAATGATTACATCAAATATTGTTCTTTTCAATGTGTTTAGCCTGGAGGATTTTGGAATAAATACCAGCCCCATAGTGTTTCTTTTTTGCCTCAAGCAGGTTATATAACCCAGCCTGCAAGCATTTCCCAAAACCAGAGACAGAATTTCTATTCCTATCATAATATTAATGGACAGATGGAAGGCTGGAACATTAATTACATTCCATACGGGGATGAAAGGTAAATGGATGGCGCAGAGAGCAGTAAAATAGAAAGAAACAAGGCAGGGTCCTCTGTCTCCTATTCAAGGTCATAAATAGAAGAAGGACGCAAGAAATATACGCGGGCACCTGGCTCGGTGTGCGTCTAATTAAACGGAGAGCCGGAAATAGAGTTTTACAGCAGCTCTGCCTTCATTTACTGGCTCAATCTATCCCTGCAGTGATTAATAGGTTTACAAAGCCGCTTCTATATTTCTGGGACAATGAATATTCAAATTCCATTTCTAGACTTCTAATGAGCAAAATTAAAGGAAATCTCTGTTCATCTTATATGCTAAATGTCATTTCATGTTATCAAAAAGGGCTATTTCATTTTCCACGCTGTAACTGTAATTTCCCAAAATCATCATAAGTGCCTGTTTATGCTGCAATCTTGCTTAATGCACAGTTTACCAATTTATATTGGTTACCATTCATTTGTAGTTACATGCTATAGAGAATCACAACTTGCAGATGTTCTGTGTGTTGCAGCGTGCGGAGTTGTAGAAAACAGGGCATTTTTTTTTTTTTACCTTCACTCTAAAGGCATTTAGCAGGTTCCCTAACTTAATTAAAATCAGTAGGCTGTCTAATGCACCCACCTAACAAATACTAATGCATTCTTTGTGGGAATGAGACCTTAAAATTACAATTTGCTTACTTAAAGCAGAACTAAACAGAAAATAAAAAACAATTTACTTGCCTTTAATCCCTCGAGGGCGCTGGACCTTCCCTCGATCCGGTCTTGCGTCGCCCTATTTCCAACCTTTGTATGGAAATAAAACCCATTTAAGGCTTAATCTATAGGGACATTTTCCCCAGCGTTTAACTAGAGGCTTTAAAAGCCTGTGCTTGAAATTCTTATGCATTCCAATAGGCTAATCTACACCAGGATGTTTCCTTGAGGCACGTTTATCTATAACGCTGCTTGCAACCTTTAAAAAATTAAAACGCTGGGTTATTGCTGAAAAACGCCCAAAAACATGAGTAAACGCTTTCATTGATTTCAGTGGGTTGTTTTCCTGTGTTTTTAAGCACTTAAACGCGGAAAAACGAGGTATAGATGTTTTCCAGCGTTTTAAAGGCAAGCTTTAAATTGCTAATAAAAGTGCATATAAACGCAGTAGGAACGTTTACATGTGTTACATGTAAACCCAGCCTAAGTTACATTCAGTGTTTCACAAAACGAGGAAGAGATCAAGAGTTACAGGCAGCTGAGGTTGTGTACAAATCTTTAATTGATGAGCTGCTCTATGAGGGAAAGCAGAATTAAACCCACATTACTCTCCCACCGCCATTTTCTTTTTCTGTAGCGGATCTTTGGCCATATTGAATGCCTGGGCCGGGGTGACATAACTTCTTTAGGTTGTTCATTGATTCCTGCCATGTTCAGGGGAAGTTGGGTTTGCTGGGTATCCTTTTTGCCAGATAACCCAAAAAATCAGGTAGTTTGGGAAGGGTTATTGCAGAAGGGACATCGCCTGTCTCTTCCTTCAATATTGAAGAACTTTCATTCAGCTTTAGCTACTTGGTAGGTAGAAGGGACAGGACCCCAACTGAGGCAATTTTACGTCAGCTGGTTCTTTCTCTTTTTTTAAACGTTCGTTTTTTATGTAACCAATACTTAAACTTTTTTTTTTTCATCATCTATTCTAGTTATGTTGCCCAGACAGATTTACTCTAACAATTTAAACTGAATCGGACTTCAGGCTGTTTTATACTCCATAAAAGCTTCATAATTTTGCAGCTGGATACTTAAATGAAAAAAAAAAACATTTTCTGGCTTCTCTCCCAGGGGAATTATTGTAAGTGGCAGTCATTATTAAGTTAATTACCGAAACGCTGTAATCCTGTTCAGTGGATGGGGCCTTCAGTACATTTAAACAGACGTTTTCTTTATTCTACTCCGTTTGAGTTTGATTTAAAATCTGATAGCGGCACAAACTTCTTGGCTGCCATTCTCGCTGCCGTCTCCTTTTTTATATTCTTGGAATACCATCTCCTTTAATGTAAACCTGTAATTAAATATTGAGGATGTCATTGCCAATGTCCTTGTAAAAATGCTGGCTGTCTATATGACTGTCCAAGTCACTAACCTTAAACCAGCATACAGACCAGAAACGTATAAAGAGGCCTTTCCACTCCTTCTCTGGGTCAGTGATTGAGAAAATTTTGCTGCATGAAGGGCCGCTTGATAGACAATTGGCATTTTTGAAGTTCACTAGTGGTAGCTTTCATGTTTTTCCCATTTTTGGTTTACTCTAAAGCAACCCTGTCACTAAAAACAAACTCATACCTATAAAAGAAGTGGGCACATACTTCCCTTTCCTGTCGCCTGTTCCAATAAACTCTGAAGTCACCTCCAGGAGTGTGGATCCGCTGACTCTCTTTATGCTTCCTCCTATCTAGGTAGAGGAAGGTCAGAAGGGTAATCTGTAAGAGCAACAGAGAACTTGTTGTTCAGGAATTGCCTTATTTCTAAAACTACTATAGCCACAAGATCCCTTTAAGCATTCAACGCTTGGAAAACCTGCATCCCATTTCCACTAACAGTATATGAAAGTACAGTTATATTAATAACAATGTCTTCTTTTTAGCTCCTCTACGCTCTTTTGCAAAGCTACAGCTTCAGGCAGAATGTATCTGTCCCTTATGAGCTGCAAGGACATGTGGGTGACATAATAGCTAAGGGGGTTCCCGGTATGTCTATTGCTCCTGGAATATTCTACTGGCTGCTGTAGCTATACAAGAGAGTGAAGTTCAACTAAAGGGGAGACAACACTGCTAAGTATTAGACGTATGCATTCAGATATAATTTGTCTTGAATGTGTTTGTTAACGCTATGTATATATATATATATTTTGTCATGTTTGACATGAACAAGTTCTCTGTTATTTATCGCTCTATTCCTGTGTTTTGCAGAATGAATTGCTGTTGAAATGGGCTGGCGGCGACCCAGGGATTTAGTGCCTTCAACGTTGCAATGGCTTCAGAGGTGGAGAAGGCAGACGCCCTCCTCCAGACATTCAGCGGTGCCTCTGTGGTCTCCAGCTTAGGCCTGGGCATCTTCTGCTTCCTGGCAGACAAGGTGCAGCAAACCTCCTTCATCCAGCAAAATGACTGGCTGAGAGCCACCTCTGACAGTGCCACACATGGGGTGATAGGCATGTGGTCCTGGGCCATTGTGATTGGCCTTCGCAAGAGAAGCGACTTCTGTGAAGTTATTCTTGCTGGATTCTTTGCTTGTATCATTGACCTGGATCACTTCTTCTTGGCAGGGTCTTTCTCATTAAAGGTAGGTGATGCTTTTCTACTTCCCAAAAAAGAATGCAAGTATTTGTTGAAGAAACCCTTTATTATTATTTACCCCCCATATTCAGAACATTTCCAGGTCCTGTCACTTTCACCTGCTCAACATCTCCAAAATCTGCCCCTACCTGTCCCCAGAGACCACCAAACTCCTTGTACATGCCCTTTTCATTTATTTCCTGGACTACTGTAACCTCCTCCTCTCTGGTATTCCACTAGCCCGACTCTCTCCTCTACAATCTATCATGAATGCTGCAGCCAGACTCATCCATCCTTCCCACCTACCTATCCTCCTACTTACCTGATACACACCCTTCCTACCGCTCCACGGTTCTTGTACCACTTACCTTTCTGACCTGATAGAAAAATACCCCCCTAGCTGCTCTTTCCGCTCCTCCAATCACCTGCTAATGACTTCCTCACTCATAACCTCATCGCATGCCGGCTCTAAGACTTTTCTAGAGCTGCCTCCACTCTGGTCTTCTTCGTCCTATTCAGCTTGCCCCTACTTTCTGCTCATTTGAAAGAGCCCTCAAAACCCATCTTTTCAAGCTCGCCTACCCATCTTCTTCTGTTTCCTAAACCCTCACTACTTCCTACCATTCCATCTCCCCCTCCTATTGTGTGATACTTCCCCCACTTACTAGATTGTAAACTCTTCTGAGCAGGGTTCTACCCTCCTGTGTCACTGTCTGTATCTGTCATTTGCAACCCCTATTTATTGTACAGCGCTGCGTAATATGTTGTCCCTATTTAAATCCTGTTTATTAATATTATTATTAATATTAATAATATTAATAATAGTGTTTTCAAGCAGCTAAAAGCTATTAAAAATGTAACAATATTACAATGGGATTGGCTTTTATGTATTGTATTACTGTGATTTTGCCTGCCAAGGTGTAACATCTGCAATCCTTATAATAAATAGTCCACTGAGACACAGTGATTGGGATTTGCAAGATGCCATCAGATAAATAATTTGCTCTGCATGTGCCATTTACATTTACATTTACAGGTCATAATCAACATTAGGAAATCACTGTTGAAGTTGATGGTAGAAGTGTAATAAGAGGGGATAAAAGGTTGTCAGAATGGGTTATGTGTATGCTTTTTGCACATCTTTATATTAGGTAGTCATCCTTGGGCATTCATAACTTTTTGAATAGCCTATTCTATACCTGCCTTATACAGGTAAAAAGCTTTATTAGGCAAAAAATCTGACTGCCTGCAGCCCAGCTTTCATTTAAGTCTGGACTTGCCATTGAGCTTACCTCCTCCACTGCCAGTATTTAGCGATTTCTTCCTCCCCTCTTGCCATAAGTCTTTCCCTTGCATATAAAATGTGGAGCTGATTGTTTGAGCTGTCAATCACTTGGGGAAGGTATGGGGATCGGGGAGAATCCTTAATCCCGGGAAGGCTCTGACCAGTAGCTGATCTGTAATTTTTTTTGCTGGGAAATTTAGAAAGTTGGGTAGCAAATTATTATTGGAGAGCGTGAGACATCCTGCAATACTATTTGTGTAATGCCAATTAAACCAAAAATCAACCAATCAAAACAAAACATTTCAAAAGTGATCTTGTTGATTAGTGTAAATTCAAAGTTTTTATCTTTTGAAACTGAACCTTACAAATTCAAAGTCTGCCATTTGTGGCTGTAGCTGTGCACCTATGAAACACAGCCAGAAACTCTCATTCATATTAGTTTCCTATCAATATATTGCAGTCTTTTGCTCACCATAAACAGCTTTCTCCTGCTGTAGATAAATGGTTATCCATTTATTGCAAAAATAATGAGAAATATTGTAATAAAGAGAAATGTTCTTTGGAATCTATTTTGCATACTTCTCCTACATCTAAATTAGACTTCCAGCGTCACAACGTAAATTCACAGACGAAAAGAAATGACTGTAGTGCAGTGTGTGAATCACATTTAGCTTATATTATAGGCATATTTTGTACACTCCTTTGCATTCATTTCACCTAACCTGATTGCTTTTACCATTTTCCTTATTTATTTCAGGTTTAGTTGACCCTTTACTCTGAGGTTTAGAATTGCAACTCATTGTTAGTTTTCTGTCATCAGTAGTGTGTCATGCTTTTAGCCTATGCAGTGTGGCAAATATAATTGGCCTGTAATCTTCGGCAATCAAGAAAGTTCTTTCACTGCCTGTTTCTTGATGAATCGCCCCCACCAGAATATTATTAGGACTTTTTGTGGAAATTGAAGCATTGGCATTGTTATTACTGATCGCCGTGGATCCTAGCAATGACACATCTGAGTGGTGGTGGCTCAATATTCAGCTTCTACCTAGAACGGTAGAAATGTCTCGAGCTCCATACACATGCCAGATAATCGTTCCATATTTCTTGGAATCTGACATCTGTGGTCACCCCACATTGCCCATTAATTTGGTTCAATAAATAACTGCAATGCCTACCAATGGAAGAGAGCACAGCGGGATAAACACCTATTACTGACCCAGTATTTTACCATTACCATACAGGTTATTGGTGTGCAGGGGCAAGTTTGACAAGATTAGGCAACGCCTTGCTCTTCTACTAAGATTGTCACCCCTGCAAAAGGCCCAGCATAGAATAAGGCATGGTCACTCCTAATCTGGGGAAACAATTGGAACTGCATGGAGCATATTTAATAATATTATTATTAATAAACAGGTTTTGAATAGCGCCACCATATTACACGGCTCTGTACATAAAATAGGGGTTACAAATGACAGACAAAGCCAGACAGCTACACAGGAGGAGGAGAAGACCCTGCCCCGAAGAGCTTACAATCTAGCATACAGGCAGCATGGCGATTGCAAAGTTTTGCATCTTCCCATTGTCCTGTCTGGATGGGAATACAGGATTGCTGGCTTTGTTTTAGAGGTGCAGGATCAATCTTCAGCTCACAGAACTGGAGCAAGCACGCAGCCACCTAATACCTGTATCAGGTAATGACTCCCTTGGGAATAAAACCAGACAGGAGATGACTCTGAAGTCTGTTTCTTACAGTAAATCAGCCCCAGTTATTTTGCTGTATTCTCACCTCCTTGGCTTTCTTGGGTGCTTCTTGCCAGTCGAAGCTCTGTTGCTTCAGGTCGAGCCAATAATAATGAAGGTTGTTTGTGTCCTGTTCCTCAGGGAAGCGTTTCTCTTCTAAATTGAAATTAAACGTCAACAGAGTTCCGTACGTGTGATCCATGTGTCTGCCGGCAGGTTATCTCTATGCCTGGGGAATATTTATTTTTATCTTGTTGCAGTGAAAAAGCTGTGCGGTAAAGGATAAACACGGCTACCCAATGTTTTTTTTTTCTATAATATCAGGTAGCATGGTGGCTCAGTGGTTAGCGATCTGGCCTTTGCAGCTCTGGGTCCCAGGTTTCAATCCTAGCCAGGACACTATCTGCATGGAGTTTGTAGGTTCTGTTCTCTCTGTGTTTGCTTGGGTTTCTTCCGGGTACTCAGATTACCTCCTACATTTCAAAAACATGCAGTTAGGTTATTTGGCTTCCCCCCAAATTGTATTAAGACTGTAATAATGACATATGACTATGGTAGGGACATTAGATTGTGAGCTCCTTTGAGGCACAACTAGTGACATGATTATAGACTTTGTAAAGTGTTGAATAATATGTTGGCGCTATATAGATATTCTGTAATAATAATAATATCTGTGGGTAGATTGCTTTAACATGAGATGCTATGAACTTGAAATGTAAAATAGTCTTTTCTCTGGCGGAGGCCGATCCTTGCTGCTTGGTGTGTGCATATTGATGAGTGTATTGATGTGTGGACTTTCAAGAATTGTGCTGAGTGTTACTTGCACCATTCAACCAAAATTGGACCATCACTGAATAAGTTTGGGAAGCGGTAGGGGAGGTTTGTGGCAAAAAGCAGATGATATTTGGGTGTTTCTGAAAAGAGTTAGGCTTTAACACTATGACCAGAGAAAGGTTTTATTTATTTATACCTGCTTTACACCTCCAAATACCAACCAGCTACATTCTATTGCAACCCATCACAAGTGCTGAAGGATGAGCTGCAGAAGATGTAAATGTCTGAGAAGAATTTTGCACCCTTAGCTATGACCTGTGGGATTTTTGCTATGCAGAAAAGTCCATTAAAGAGACTTAAATTTACTGCTTTGATCGATTTATTTATCTAAGCATTTGCAGTATATAGTGCTTACATCTTCTTCAGCCCATAGCAGTGTTTCTCAACCAATATTATGTGGAACCCTAGAGTCCCTCTGCTAGGGGTTCCTTGAGTAATGAGCAGTTTGTGCCTCTCGGGTCAGTGTAAGTGACACCAATGATCTTTTTGGCTATCTGTAGGGGTGACATTCTTCCCAATGGCCAGCGTACTAATGTACAGTAAGCTCTGTATGTAGTAATTATAGCAGGGGTCAAGGCAGGTTCATAGAGTTCCTGGAAGAAACTCATGCATATATGGTTGAGAACATACAAAGTTCCACGCAGTTAGTGTCAAGATTTGGACATGGAAGTCTAGCAATGCATGGCAAAGTTCTCGTCAAGTCACAAGTTAAATGTTCACACTATTAGCTCATCACAAAAAATGTATTCATCGATTTTATTTTTCTGCTATAATCTCACCCCCTACACTATGAATTGGGAATAAGAATAAATAATATCTGTATACTCTACAAATTAATGTAGCAAGTTATTGGAAAATTTTCCGGTAAAAGTAATAAATCTTCTGTTTTTTTATGTGATGAAGCATCAAGCTCTACAAAGCCTGAGGCGCGCACAGAATATAAAATGTCATCCATACAATACGGAGGAGTAGATACAATGCATGGCGTGCAGTCAGAGAAAGGTTTCTTCCCTCGTGTGATAAATGAAGGCCGCACAGTAAGCGTAAGCCTGCTTTCCCAGCAGGTCAGGATGATACCGGGTTAAATGATAATGATGTATTTGCAGCAAAATGAAAACACGCAGCTTTTTTGATGAACCATGTGGGCGGTTGTCTTAGAAACAGAGGACAAGTTCAAGGAACACAAACGTATGTTTAGCCTACCAGAATGGATGTCAGATTAATTTCAGCTCAGTAGATATGTCAGAGAGAAAGCCTTTTGCTTATGCACTAAATATTTCAGTAAGGTGGGGGAGTTTCAGTTTTGCTTCAGGCAGAAGAAAGCTGAGGAACTGCCCTGTTTTCTTATTTGTATGCCCAGAGAGAAGGATAGATAAGAATTGATCACTGATCGAACCTTTTTTGAGCCTCGGCACATTTTTTAAATTGAAAAAATCCTGCGCCATGCCACAAATCAAAAATGTTACAAAATGACACTCTGTACCTAATTCTCTTGTCTCGTAAGAATAAACAAGGCAATTAGGCTACCTACTGCCACCCACTGGCATGGAAGCGTATTACATTACTCTGCCAGTCACTACAGCACAGACACTCCACAATGGTAATTGTATAATTTCCCATGGTACACCTGAAGATCCCTCACCGTGGCACAGTGGTTGGAAATCACTGCTATAGACTGTAGGTTTTCATCCCCCGATATGAACATTTTTGCATCAAATCTTGTGTCTGTACAATGTTATATAATGATCAGTTCTGCTGGTTCACTAAATGACCAACAAGAATATTTGCTTCGGATTTCTGATGGGAGTACGCAGCAGAGTGCCTTCTGCTTACATAGAAAGGAAAAACTCTGACCATCTGCGTTGGTTCTACAGTTGCTGAAAACTATCCCTACGATGGTGTCATGGTAGCTGTATGTTTTATAAAAGTTTATGGCATTAAAAGAATCCTTTTTCATCTTGTATGAAGGCTAAAAGTTCAGCCAATTAAAGTAAGAAGTCACCTGGATCCTCAAAATTGCAATTTCTAGTATAGTTCAACAACTTCGCCAAGAACCCCCCGGCAATTTAACACCACAAGATGCAATTTAAAAAAGACAATTTTGTTAAAAGCAATTGGGTTTTCCACTTTTTGTTGCCTTTGATCTAGCCAATCATCAAAACTATTAAGTTCTCTTTGATTGCTTTGCAATTATAACAAAAATAGAACTGAAAGTTTTTTTAGGTATGACCAGGTTTGTGAACAAAAATCTTTTGTTGTCTGTGAGGTTCTGAAGTAATAAAATGTATTTTTTAATGTTCATGTAGAATAATGTAAGAAATAAACTCAGCTGTCCTCGCTCCATTGTGGATTCAGGATTGACCATGCAGGAAATAATATTATTATTAATAAACAGGATTTATTTAGCGCCAACATATTACGCAGCGCTGTACATTAAATAGGGGTTGCAAATGACAGACTAATACAGTCAGTGACACAGGAGGAGAGGACCCTGCCCCAAAGAGCTTACAATCTAGGAGTATTGACTGAACTCCTGTGCATGCTCATGGCAAATCAGTCATTCTCAGCAGCCAGGTATGTGGGGATCTTACACTAGGGATACGTACACACGTCAGATGATTCTCATCCGATAATGCCTCTGGGCTGATATAGGAAGAGAATTTGGCATGTGTGTACAGCGCTCATCGTCCGTCGCTCCAACGAATGTCCTGGCAGATTCAGGGACAATGAATGATCGTAATGAAAGTGAAGGGGGGAGAGCGCAGTGGGGTGCCGCTCCTTCATTCTCCCCCCTCCATAGAGCAGAATTGTGCTGTATGTACAAAGCTTGTTCATGCATTGTGCAGTCTTTTGTCATTGGAAAGGATCGTGAAATATCCAACGACAAATATTGCACGTGTGCAGCTCAGTGTAAATAAAGAAAATATTTCTAACGGGCAGGTAAGTTTGTTTCATAGCAGAAGGGATATCGCCTGTCTTTAATAAATAACCTGCCTGCTCAAAATACTTTATTGAGTTTGGTTCCACTTTAGGAAAATGTATTCACTCCTTCATATTCCAGCCAGAGCTGTGCAAGTCTGATGGGAAGCAACATGTTTGTTTTTTTTCATTGCAACCTATTGAAAGTAAAAAAACTCAAAAGCCAAAGCTGGCACTCCTGAAAAGGAACGGTCACTGTCTAGATGTATAAATCTCTTTATTCATATTTTTTAGGATGGTGAAATGGGATAACAATAAAAATACATTTACATTATAAATATCAAATATAAATTTAAACAGTTCAACAAGTCAGCCATAAGCCAAAGGGAGAACAACAATGGGGGAGGTCAGCAGAGTTTGTGAAGTAAATACAATGAGCAAAGTGAAGGGGGAGAACAAAAAGTCTTGCTTTTCATTGGAAAGAGTCCAGAGTTGCAATAAGAGATCCAGGGATCCCAGGTCAGTTTAAAGACTCTTCACTCCTCCAATGACCTACTCACGACTTCCTTACCCCCAACGTCATCACATGCACGGCTCCAAGACTTCTCTAGAGCAGACCCGACCCTCTGGAATGGTCTTCCTCGTCCTATTTAGCTTGCTCCTACTTTCTGCTCATTTAGGGAGCACTCAAAACCCATTTTTTCAATCTTGCCAACTCGTCTTCTTCTGTACTTTGAAACCATCACTACTTCCCACCATTACATATCTCCCATCCTATTGTGTGATACTTCCCCCACCTCTTAGATTGTAATATTTTCTGGGCAGGGTCCTCTCCTCCTCCTGTGTCACTGTCTGTATCTGTCCATCATTTGCAACCCCTATTTAATGTACAGCAATGCATAATATGTTGGTACTATATAAATCCTGTCTAATAATAAACACATTCGCAGTGTCCTTAACCCCCTAACCGCTAAGCCCGTAATTTCTCGCACTAAATATTTTTGCTCTTTTGGTTAACCCCGTATTTTTTCGCCTACACTAAAATCCCCACTTACCTGGTCCCGCTGTGCTAATCCAGCGTCGGTTCCGTTTTTATATTCATAATATCTACTAGAACCCTATTCGGACATATTTCTGTAAGTTACAGGTCTACAATTTAAAAAAAAAAATTTCATGAAAACCTGTGACGCTTTTGGAACAGAAATCTAGAAATCAGTGTAACGCTCAGGTGCTTAATGCATGTAAGTTTATCGTTGATCAAAATCCAAATAATCTTAGGATACAGAGCTGCATTGTTAATGGTGGGAGAATATGACAGAATATAGGCAGATAAACCATTTGGTATGTTTAGGTAATGTTGAACAGATCATACTGAACATACCTTCGGGAGTATTTGTTAATTACATTTGCATAATTATGAAAACCAAAACCATTGTAGTAGAACATATAACATAAAGCAAATATATTTGGCACTAAATAACTTTTTCTTTTCTCTTTTGCCAGGCTGCTCTCCATCTGCCTCATCGTCCTCCCCTGCACTGCTCCACCCTTATCCCCATCATGGCGCTCGCTCTGAAGTTCCTCATGCAATTCTTGAGACTCAAAGACTCTTGGTGTTTCCTCCCTTGGATGTTGTTCATCTCATGGACTTCGCATCACATCCGGGATGGGATCCGGCATGGGCTGTGGCTCTGTCCCTTTGGAAAGACGGCTCCTCTCCCATACTGGCTATATGTGGCTATCACTGCCACCTTGCCCAATCTGTGCTCGCTCATCATGTACCTCACTGGAACAAGAGAAATGATGACCAAGAAACATGGCATTCACATTGATGTCTGAGTGTGAGAAGTAAAGTTGTATACGTTTAGGTGTTTGCTTAAAGAGAACCTGTCAGCCTGCTACCTTTTTTTATATAATGCCTTCTGCACACTAATTTCCTTCCACATTTCAAAAACATACTGATGGCTTCACCCAAATTTGGGCCTAGATTACATTAGTTTTTGAGCATTTAGTGACAATGACTATGGACTCCATAAGGAGCTGTGTGAGAAGAAGGTGCTATATAAATAATCAATGTATGGTAATATATATGCAGATACAGTGTTCTCCCCGTCCTCTTTTACCGGGCGCACCACTTTTCAGTAACCACTCGGGTGTTTTTGGGTGGCTACCGAAAAGTTGGCTCACGATACATGGACACAGCCACCTGCATCAGCTTCTTCCCACCCAGCGTAAAAACGTGTGTGTCTGTGTGTGTCTGTGTGTGTCTGTGTGTGTGTGTGTGTGTGTGTGTGTGTATGTATGTATGTATATGTACATGTGGTATATAATCATTCTGGGAAGGCACACTGATCCACAGCAATAAAAAAAAATAAAGAACCCCTAATGGGTTTATTTGATTTAAGCGATACAACTTAAAATATTCTTTACATGGTTTTACTAAGGATGTATATAGTGTAAACTACATTTAATGACCAAATAATGTTGTTTTGTGAAAAACACCAAACATAACAGCAGCACTATGTGTTGGTTAACGGAACCACTTTGTAACTAAATTGATCTAAACTCGCCTCTCCTTGCTCCATCAATAAACAGGCTAACTTGATTGGCCAGGTCATAATGGTGGCAACTTTGATGCTTTCTAAAGCAAAAAGACAAAAAAGAAAATCAGATCAACTTAATCAATCTCAACTCCAAACTAAAAAAAAACATACTCTATATCAGTAGTTTACCTTATTTGAGTTTTATAATATCATTCTTTTTTGTTTCCCTGTTTTTACTTTGCTGTAAACCTGGAATATCTTACCAGGTCCTACAACTACCTGCCCTAGCATGACAATGTTCCTGAACAAAGGGAAGCTCTATTAACCTGGTGTGTACACAAAGACTTGAAGTGTCAGCCCGGGCTGCGTAAGGCATTTTGGTTGGAGAAATGTACTTCCTTGATGCTGATCTGCATTTGCTTGCATGGTGCAGGCACACAAAAGGAAGTGGCCCAAAGAATAAAGATAGATGTGCATGATCATAAACATTTATTGGTTTTGAAGAGTATAGTGCACTTAAGGACAATATGTATTAGATAATTGTGTACTCAGTAAAGTCCGACATGGAAAATGTTCACTTGCCTGAACTAGAGGACATAACCCAGATACTTAATGTTTCTCGTTATCCTAACCTTCAGTTTTTGCATTAGCATGCTCTGCAAGCTACATATATGTGTTTGTGACAATACAAATCATTTTTCAAGCACCACTCTCACAAGCCATTGAATAGTCCTGGGGTTCTGTGTGTTAGCTGTCTTTATAACCAACACGGTGACCATAGTTTTCCTGTGTAAGCAGCACTATATAGGGGACCAGAAGTACCAGGCTGACCGGTTCTCTTAAATAAAAGTGCACAGTTTCATGGATTGTAATAAGGATATCTCCTTGTGTATAAATTCCACATATGCACATGAAAAAGCTACTGAGCTTAGTTAATTGTGTAAATCACAAATATGCTACTTTTACTAAATTGTATAGATGGTTTATTTTTTAATAGAAATACGTGTTTTATTTTGCAGTGCTGTTTCTGTAGATAGCACTCTTTTGGCTGTGTAGATGTTTACAGGGCCTGGTAGGCCTGCACCACGGCTCACGCTGTAAAGGTACAAATTAATTTTTACAAGAGACATTTCACCTCTCCAAAAGCTTGTGTAGCAAACATTCCCTTTCTCTGATGTACTATAATGCAGCAACACAGCCTGGGGCAGTTCCTAGCAATAGGCTCACTGATAGAGTCCAATAATTAATGTCTGGGATACAATGTAGTTTTGTGGACCTTTTATCATTTTGCTGAATAGTTTGTTGGTGGGGCCACTGATCTATTCTGTGTTCACCTGGGGTCATAATCTTTGGGTGATTATCAGGTGTGGAAATTGGGCTTCTTTATTAGTCCAATCAGGTTTGGGTCAATTAGCAAAGCGTCTGTGCACGCAGATTTATGTGACAAGACTTGATGTGTTGTGGGCATCTCAGGCTACAATCCAGACTAAGCAGGGTTCTGTGGAGCCCTAAGATTCCTCCAGAGGTTGCTAGGGGTTCCTTGAGCAATGAAAAATTACAAACTGTCTCCTAAAAACCACTGTTTTTACAGTATTGTATAGCTTAATAAATTGCTGGATCACCCAGGTTCCTCCATGATGGTCCATCTTCTTCAGTCTTGGAGAAATAAATCGGACACAATGGCTCTGATTTATTAAATTTCTCCAAGGCTGGACAGGATACATCTTCATCAGTGATGCTGGATAATCCAAAAAACCTGGAATGGATCTGGCCCAGGACTAAAAAACATTTGCTAACAAATAGAAAATGACTTTTAAAAATCCATTCCAGGTTTGCTGGATCCCAGCTTCACTGGTGAAAATGTATCCTCTCCAGCCTTGGAGAGCTTTAATAAATCAGACCCGATGACTTCTGAAATCCTCACTAGGATTTCAATTGTCAATCTAAGTTTCCACCATTCAACTTTTTTTCTCACTGGGGTAGGAGAGTGAAAGTTAAGGGAAAGAGGACTTTCACTACCAATGAGAAGCATATGACAAGTACACCTATTAAACCTTCACCACTAGAAAAAAAGTTTCAGCCAGCCAATCATGGTCAGAAGTCATTGAAGTCCTATAAATGCAGCGACCAGCTTTCATTTCGCGCTAGGAAGTCAGAATTGTTCATCTATGATATCACATCAAGGAACATTTCATCAACGAAATAAATCTTTCAGTTTGAAGCCAGTTCTGAAAATATTTTCGGGTGATGTGCATCTTTATAACACGCTGGATTCAGATGGTTTGTGCATTGTGTAGATTTCATTCATTCATTTAACTACTTTGTAAACCACTTCTACATCACCTAAATAGTTCATCTAGATCAGAACCAGCACATCAAAAGCTTCCATGATTTACAACACTTTACAGACTGAGATAAGTGGTCAAAACGTATGTTGTGTGAAGAAATTAATAAATTAATATCAAAATAAATGGTAATAGTGTGATTTTTTTCTTTCTTTCTTTTCTTTTCCTGTAGGACCAACTTTTGCTTTGCCCATTCATGTTACTTAAAGTGGAACTAAACGGAAAATTAAAAAATTACACTTACCTTTAATCCCGCAGTTCCCTCGATGGCCCTGGATCTTCCCATGTTCCCATTCTGTTCCCATGTCGTCCTGGAATTCCTCATCGACCTGACGCAGGGCTAGCGCTGGGCGCCGCCATCTTCACTATTCACTGGCCAAGTGTGAGATCGGTTGACGTAACCGGCTGTAAAGGGTAAAAAAGAGAGAGCGGATCTCACTGCACATGTGTGGCATCTCTTTCTCCTTATTGGAAAAAATGAGATGGGGCAGACGGAGCACCCAGAGCCTCTTGGGATGCGTGACGTATGTATTCCGGGGGTCTCTGCGCTCCCAATGATCGAGGCAATCAAGACTTAAGTGCTGTGCTGCACTTTTTTTCCTTTTCCTTTACATATACATATTTACATATAATACATATATATCTTTTTCCTTTACATATACATATTAACATAATCTTTTTCCTTTACATATACTCTTTTATGTAAAGTGAAAATGTCGAGTTTAGGTCTGCTTTAAAAGTTCACCTTGGGATGTCTTTTTTTTTGCAGAAAGGACATTACATTTTCACATATTTTCACGTTTACTTTATTATGACATGAAACTTTTCCCATGTTTTCATTTTTATTAATCTTCCTTTATTTATGTCTCTGACGGCTCTATCATTGCGAGAGGAAGAAAGGTAAAATCACCAATAGTTACCTATGGCACTAAAAATGATAGGATTGTAACCTCTACTACTCTATTAACGTTCAAAAACAACTGTGTTTCTGCATATGTGTCTATCTCCAGGCCAGGAAGGATGGAGTCACCCAAACAGTTCTATTCAATAGCAAAAATTAAAAAATATGGCTGTAGATTCTCTCAAATTCCAACCTTCCCAAAAACAGTGACAATGTTCTTGTATGGTCCACTCTGGAGCCGTTCTGGTTATATCATGTAACCTCTGATGTCCCCTTCATCGCTCGTGCTCATATCCTAAACTGCAGCACTAATGAGAAGACCAGAATTCAAGCTCTTCTGAACCTCTTAATGCTTCCACAATATCTCCAAAAATAGAAATAAAAGGTTTTGGCAATTGCATATTTTAGCGACATTTCTATTTTGTACATTGAGCATTTTAGGAGATGATGATAAGATAAAATGGATATTCATGCTAAAGTAAATCATCCATTGAAGAGAATGAAGCTGAATTCATTTCTGTGGTTTTTGTGCCTTTTTATGACCAGGAGAATGTTGGAGACATCTAGTGGTCAGATTAGATTATTACCACTTTTATTACCAACCTTATTTAGGAATGTCTTACTACATAGGTCTGATTTCTATTGCAAAGAACTAAACAGACTGGTTTGTGTGAATGTGGAACAACCTCTTTGGCGAAACTATATCTGAAATGAATGGATCACCTATTCATTACAAATTGCCAGCTAACATTCTAAATTAGCCAAATATGAAGGTCTGTGTTTACAAAGCCCCAGCATCACTTGCAGAAATATTTGATAATTTTGTGTGTTTTCGGCATCCAAACACTTCTTCTGTAAATTTCCCTTAATCTGGAGTACTGAGTGGAGCATATTAGTATGGAAGTCCTAAGATTTTTGTAATTGCCATTTGTCTCTCAAAGTATGGTATTACTCCAGCTGTATGGATGATAAAAAAACATTTTCAATATTGTTTGCAAAACTGCATGGGTTCTTTTACATGAGTTGTTTTTTTTTTTAATCTCGATAACTTTGCATCAAATAAGTCAGTTAACCCCTGGTCTGGATTTGATGAGACTATCCTGGGATTTTACCTCATTGTGACCTCCTTGTGAACCGGCTCCTGCATTGTACAGGATGAGGAGGCCGAGCATCTCAGCATTTGAGAGAACCAAGAAACATGATAAGGTTCTTCACCCTATTCACCATCTGCTAGACAAAGCAAGAGTTGACCTGGGGTGAACAAATCTTATTCAGCACTGAAGAGTCTTAACAAAATACAGTTCTCCTGTTTCCCAACCAGAAACGTACTCACTAAGGTCTTGACTAAGGTAGTTTGGATCTCCCGCCCCCACCCCCTTAAAGAAAAACCCCAACCAAGATTTTTCCCAACCAAAACATTTCCCGCACCCAACTTACATTTAAATTTTCCCGCACTTCCTCCGCCATTGCCTACCAGCCAATACTCTTCACCCCAAAAACGCACAGACACCTTCCTTGGGTTTAAATTGGCTGGCAAGCAGCCATTTATTACAACAACATAAATGACCCTAAATAACCATTAATTATAACCATATTTACACAACATATAAATATTATCTCAATTAACATAAATTAACATATATAAGGCCATATAACAATAATATACTCTTTACATATACTTTACATTTTATTACTA
Source organism: Pyxicephalus adspersus (assembly GCF_032062135.1). NCBI lineage: Eukaryota > Metazoa > Chordata > Amphibia > Anura > Pyxicephalidae > Pyxicephalus > Pyxicephalus adspersus. Next base: position 95,387,279 of record NC_092863.1, on the reverse strand, counting down.
TAAACCTTTTCCAACCAATAAACTATAACACAACCCCATTTTTACTGTGCCCAATTGTACTTCAACCACCAAACAACCCCGGTTTACTCCACCAAGCTGCAGGTCTAGGAAAACAGGTAAAGTCCGTTCCACCAAAAATTGTTTTACCATACACTGGCCCCTAGCCGCCCAGCGCCGCCTCAGGGGCCCCACCATAACACCATTTAAATGGGCACCCTACCAATGGGTTGCCCTCCCCAATTACCAACAGGACTCTTACCCTCCTAAACCCCAACCGACTACACACATAACCCTGCTCTAAAGGAAGAGTGGGTGGGAATTTCCAGAAAAAACTGTCCCTCACTCCTGATGGACCCTCTTACTTAAACCCTTCTATCCTCCTCCCCTTAGCTTCCCACCAAACCTCTAGCTAATCCCACCCCTCCTTGAACTCCTTCTCACACGTTAACCCCTGAATAACCTAACAGGAACAAAGAAAGAGGGGGGGTGGGGGCTGCCCAAACAGCCAGTCATGCCGGCCCTACGCTCAGGCCTCCCTTTATGTTTCCTGGAGAACATTGCTCTGCCCCTTTGATTATATTCAGCAGTGCTTATTGAGATCACAGGTTTTCTTCTTGTCATTTAAATACAGATCTAAAGAAAGTTTAGGTGTTCTATAGGATATACAGCCCCCACACCCCAAAGCACTTTTAAAGTTATGTTTCTAATTGGCCTGTTGATGCCATAGTTCAGGATTTCTCAAACTTTTTAACACGGGAACCCCATGAAATAACTTTCAGGTCCTCAGAGAACCCCTACTACAATTCTATGACCTAAGATTTCTACATTGCTCATGGCTCGAGGAATCCTAAAGCTCTATGGAACCCTGGTTGGGAAACCGTGCCATAGACCCTTCTTCTCTGGCAGTGTTCTTGCATTAAACTAGAACTAAACCCATCGATACTCCCCTGTCCCTGTTCTGTCCCCGCCATCCTCTTTCTTCTCTTTCATAATCTGATCTTCAGCCATCTTGATTAGCCAGGCTGGGATGATGTAACTCCTACAAGGGAATGCGGGGCATCCCTGCTAACAAATGCTGAGCTGCACATGTTCCACTGTTTTTGCTTGGGAATACTGTGTGTACTCATGGCTTATCCACTTTACATTTTCCTCCATCACTGGTAACACAAGCAGGGAATGAGCCAGGCCAATGGCGTGTAATAAAAAAAAATATCTGGGCCGGTTCCAGAAATTGCATCTTACATAGATTTTAAACCATTTTTTTTGTCCCTAACCAGTTGGAAAGATTTCTCTTTTTCATGTTTAGAAGATGCAACAGGAAATAGAGAAAATGTCATAAAAATAGGGGAAAATTCCATTTTGGTGTTTGTTGGAAGAGATGTTGCTTTTTAAAGATTTCCTCAGTTCAAGTGTCAGCTGTAAAATAATTTCCATCACTCTCTAATAATTTCTCCAGGTATACAGGCAGCTTTGTATTCATAATTACAATGTATACCTGGATTAGATCTGGTTGTCTGTCTATTGCAAGACAAAGTTCATGTGCAGACAAAATTATACTGATCAGTGGGATAACCAAATAACCAGCTACTTTTATTCTGCAGTCATAGCACCTGATTAATTAAAGCTCTCCAAAGCTGGAGACGATATTCTTTTATTAATGAACCTGGGTGATCCAAAAAACCTGGAGTGGATCTGTCCAGGATTGAAAACTTTTGCTACTAAATAGCAAATCCATTCCAGGATTGATGGATCACCCAGCTTCACTGGTACAAGTGTATCCTCTCCATCATTGGGGAGCTGTAGTAACTCAGGCCCATAGTCTGGGGCAGTTCCAAAATGCCCTGGCTCAGAGGAAGTAGGTTGAATGAAAGTACTGTTGGGGAAATCTTTAAATTGGGTGAATATTGCAGCAAAATTTGGCTTTGTATTTTACATTTTAATCAGCATTCCCTCTTTTTGTTTTGACTGGAGTTCTGCTTTAATATTTAGCAGAGCTGCACCATACCAATTAAAGAACAGACCATTCTCCAGCTTTGTTTCCTATTTCCTGATACATCTGCAGCCTTAACTTTAAGATGTCAGGCAATGATTTGTTTACACTAATTTGGCAGCGGCACTATCAATACGGGTTAGCCTGGTTTTGTGGTGGGGTTTGAGCAGATTCTATTTCATCATCACAGGTGTGTTATAAATACCACACTGCTGGCTTTTTTAAAATAACAAATGCATTTCTTTAGAAAAAAGAATAAAAGGTTAAAGTAAAACCAAAAAGTACTAAAAAATACTAACAGGTTCTCTTTTTCAAAAGGTAATACCCCTCCTGCAATAAAATTACCTTACCTGCCTGTTCACAATTTTTTAATTACGCCTACTTGTCCTTACTTCTTTGCAGATGCCCCCATCTTCATCTGGTCCTCTTCTGGGATTTTGATAAATCACTAGGGATGTTTTCTATAGCCATTTTTAGGAACCTTGGACAACGTAGGGCTACTTTTAATCTGTTTTTCTGTTCCATTGATCTCCAATTGTGCTGATCAAATGTTTATGCTACAGTGGGAAAAAATTGACCCCTTAGAACTGAAACTAATTGCTGTGATTTCACTTGGTTAACAGTCACACTGTTGCTAAGTACGTTTCCTAAAAGTACTCTACCCCTTTTTCCCTTAGTACTTTGCAACAAGTGTTTTTTTTTAAACATATCTGTCCCTACAGGTTTTTCTCAATTCCTATCCCAGAATAACAGAAAATTGCACCTTGGTCAGCTGTGCACCATCTTTTAAGGAGGGCTGCTGACATCAGCCGCCGCCCTCTGTATAAGACAAAGACAGGTTTTCCTGGGTAGCAGCCTGTCATTGTATGATCCTGTGCTGTTAAAGGTTTAGGAATACTTTGAATCCATTTTTTTTTATCCACTGACCTCTAATCGTGCTGAACAAATAATGTTAAAGTGGGAGAAATGCCCTTGAGTAAGTAAAATTACCTTCTGTGATTTCACTTGGTTGCAGTCACAGTATGAGACAATGGGCATATTTTATTAGCAACGGTTGGAGCAAAATTGCCTGTGTAAAACTGGAAATAATTGTTGCGATTTCACTTGGTTAACAGTCACACTGTTGCTAGGTACAGCACTTCACTTTGCAGCAAGCATTGTGTATCTTTTTATCATATCCGTCTCTACAGTTTCACTTACCGTATTTTTTGCCGTATAAGATGCACTTTTTCTTCCCCAAAACTGGGGGGAAAAAGTTGGTGCATCTTATACGACAAATACTGTGTTATAAAATAATTAAAAAAAGATACTCACCCGATACCTGATCCTGCGTGTGTCTCCTCTCCTCGCTGGCTGCAGCGTGTGTCTCCTCTCCTCGCTGGCTGCAGCGTGTGTCT